>NC_091481.1:82745277-82788249 GCF_036971445.1 Narcine bancroftii
TCAGAGATGTTTACTTGTTTGAATAATAGATGCCAGGGAGAGAGTTAACATCTGTAATCCAACCAAGAAACACAGAGTATTGCTGTGTGGAAGAAGAGATATCCAGGAAGATATTGCAAACTGGAATTTGGATGGGATTTGGGTCCTTTGGCACCAATGCATCCTTATACGTCCAAAGGGTTGTGCCAGCTGATCAGTGGGAAGCCATTTATATTAACCCCATCTTGCAATGTTTGCTCCAAATCCTTCTGCAATCAGGCCATTCAGGTGCTCAACTGGACAGGGCATTGGAGAGAAGGCGGGAGAGAGGTTATCGGCAGAGACCACTGGGAAGAGGAGGCAGGGAAGAAGTCAAAATAGGATATAGTAACTAAAGGGTGTCAAGAAGGCAAATGGAACGTTGGCCTTCGTCATGAGAGGGGCTGAATTTAGGAGGAGGGAGGTTCTCCTGCAATTGCACAAGGTCCTGGTGAGGCCGCGTCTGGAGAACTGTGAGTAGTTCTGGTCTCCTGACTTGAGGAAGAGGCAGAGATTGATTCCAGAGATGAGGGGGGTTGGCCTTTGAGGAGAGATTGAGTCGTCTGGGACTGTGCTCGCTGGGGTTTAGAAGAATGAGACGGGATCTTATAGAAATGTATAAAATTAGGAAAGGCCAAGACAAGATAGGGGTAGGTAGGTTATTCCTATTGGAGGGGAGAGACCAGAACTAGGGGATGTCGCCTAAAGATTCAGGGGAGTAGATTTAGGACGGGATGAGGAGGAACTGCTTTTCCCAGAGGGTGGTGAATCTGTGGAATTCGCTGCCCATTGCAGCAGTGGAGGTGACCTCAGTAGATATATTTAAGGTTGGATAGATTTCTACATAGTTGGGGAATTAGGGATATGGGAAAAGGCAGGTGGGTGGAGACGAGCCGATCCCTGGTATCAGATCAGCCATGATCACATTGAATGGCAGAACAGGCTCAACGGGCCGGATGGCCGACTCCTGCTCCCATTTCTTATAGGAACCAACAAACCATGTACCTCCTGGACAGACTTAACCCAATGGCATGAGCGTTTACTTTTCAAATTTTGTTGAGGAAACGAGAGGGGAAGCTCCTGGAAATTGGCGGACTGGTTGGCGACTGCCAAGACAGGTGCTCTACAGGGGTGTATCCCAGTTCTAACATTAGGGGGAGCGAGCAGACAAAAAAGGCACCATGACACGTACCAGTTGGTGAGCCAGTGGTCGAGTGGCGGGCCGTGCTGATTTTTGGTGGCGGGGAGGGGGAGGTGATGGCAGTGGTGTCAGACCAGAGTGTGGGGGGGGGGCTCCCCCTGCAACCCCCCCTCCCCTCCACTGGCTACGCCACTGATGCTTGCCTCCAATTTGTGTCAGTCGAGAGCGAGGAGAGCCTCAATTGGCTTCCGCGCGATTGACACACCGTGCGAGGGACACATCAGGGACCGATTGTCCGCGAGGAAGAGGAGTGAAGCAAAAATTCAGCAGACACCACAGTTGAAACGTGACGCTGGAGAAACTTAGCGGGTCGAACAGCGTTCCTTTATGCAGCAAGGATAACGATACAGAACTGATGTTTCGGGCTTGAGCCTTTCACCAAGGTACAAGAAAAATGATGCCAGGCGCCCAAACAAAATGGTGAGGGGGAGGGGCACAGGCAAGAGGTAATAGGTGGATAAGGGAGGGAGGGGGGATGGCTCTGTGAATGGAGAGGGAGGGGGTGGAGAGCTGGAGGATGAGGAAGAGAGGGAGAGCGGGGAGCGGTCTAGCAGTAATCAGAGCAGCCGATGCTAACGCCAGCAGATTGGAGAGGGCCCAGTCAGAATGTGAGGCGCTGCAACTCCAATTTACGGGTGGCGTTGGTTTGGTAGTAGGCGAGGTCATGGACAGACATGCCGGCGCGGGAGTGGGGCGCAGACTTGAAATGGTTGGCCTCTGGCAGATCCCCATCACTGGTGCGGACAGAGCGAAGGTGCTCAGCCAAGCGGTCTCCCCGTCTGCGTCCAGTCTCTCCGAGGTAGAGGAGACCACAAAGGGAGCGCTGGATGTAGGAGGTGACCCCCGCGGATACAGGCAAAGTGTGGCTTGAACTGGAAGGACGGCTTAGCAGCATGAATGGAGGTGTGAGCACCTTTCCTACAATCAGAGGGGAAGGTTCCAATGAGGCGATTAACGGGAAGGGAGCAGTCCCTCAGGAAGGGGGCAAGGACTAGAGATGGGAAGATGTGGGCTCCTGTGAGGGAGGATACGGGAACACTTTGCCTCACTCCCCTTGCCAAGTCGATCTCCGAGGCGTGGACGGCCAAGGACAATTCACCACCGGACGCCAATGTCCAGAGGTCGGGGTGGGGGTCCTCGTGATCCGCGGTGAATTTGGGAGCACGGGGAAGGCAGATGGCATCTGCTGTGACCTTGCTATCGGGTGCTTTGTGAGCGGTTTTGCAGAGAGAGAGCCCCTCGGAATAAGCCCCATTGTCATTCTAAATACGTCCCATCTGTTCGACGCAGGCAGAGACTGGGATGGAGTGTGCGGGAGGGGGAGGGGAGAGCCGGAGAGCGGGCAGCAAGATTAAAAAAAAGGTCGACGATCACGGAAGGAGGTGGAAAGCCGGGCTTAATGAGGGGGGGGGGGGGGGATCTTCTCCAGGCAGGCCTGCCAGCTGAGGTGGCAAATGTGATGAACACAAGCTTGATTTTAACATTTAAATTTGGACAGGTATATGGATGGGAGGGCAGGTCAGTGGGACGAGGCAGAATAACAGTTCAACACAAACTAGATAGGATGAAGGGCCTGCTTCAGTACTGTAGTGTTCTGTGAGCGCCGCTGGGGGGGGGGATGTGCACATCACTCGACGGGGACAGCTAACTGCATTAACGGTGCGCCATAACCGGTGCGCCCTCCCAGAGTGTTTCAGAAAAGGGCGGACCCTGGGCCAGCGTGCCAGGTGAGGAGGTCAGACCTCTGAGCGTCTCAAAAGAAGAGGGGCGGAGGTGGAAATTCCGGGCCCATCGACGGTGGAGCGGTGGGGATCGAGAGGCCAGGAACACAAGCACACAAAGAGGGCTGGGGAATTTTCACCAGAAAATCTCCACAGCAAGGTTGGCACAGCATTTAAAGTGCCAGCGATTGGGACCGGGGGTTTGAATCCCGTGCTGTCTGTTAGGAGTTTGTACGTTCTCCCCGTGTCTGCGTGGGTTTTCCCCGGGGGCTCCGGTTTCCACCCACCTTCCAAAACGTATCAGGGGTGGTCGGTTAATGGGGTGTGAAATGAGAAGCACAGACTCATGGGCCTGTTTTCGCGCTGTGCGTCTACATTTAAATTTTTTTTAAAATTAAATTTAAATTGGGACTATATGGGCCACATGCAGGCAATTGGCAGTGGCTTGGTTGGCGCGGACAAGAGGGGCACATCCCTGTGATACGGGATTATATAATCATATAAATGGAGGGCTCTGGCACATTTCGATTTTGCATAGAGACCTTGCAGAGAAGAAAACGGTTTTTGGAGCCTGTGGAGCCTTTGGAGCCCTTCCTCATTCAGGGGTTTCAGGGCAGGTACAGAGCACCACAGACACTCACTGTTGAGGTTGAGTTGAAGGGTGTTTTCCTTTGGCTCCCACAGTGCGGGACTCCCTCAGTCCCATCCCTCCCACAGTGGGAGGGGAACAGATACCACCTTGCTGTGTTTTTAAAAAGAATCCAAGAGCCAGTCATTGGAGTTGTCAGTGGAAGTAATCCTTCCAGAGCTGATTTACACACGTCTTTGGTTGTTGTTCCTTGTTGATTCTAAAGCTGGCTGTGTGTGAACGATACAGGCACATTCAGTGGTTTTTACAGCAGGAGGTCCCATCCCCGGAGGCAAAGCGAAAATGCTTCTCTCTCCAAGATCATTATCGATTTCCCTTGCAGGGACATCCCCGACACCAATGGGAAAACCCATTGATGCTCATTTCAGATAGCACCGGGTCGAAAGCCTAATGGTTCCCATCTCTGAGAGTGCGGAGCAGGCAGAAAACTGGGATTGGGAAGAGGACCTATCACAGCAGGAATGGGTAGACGTCTTGGGAATCAGTGGGATGGTCTCGTTCGGGAGACGGTTACAAATTAAAGGGAAGTCCTTTGAAACTGAGGGAGCTTCACATTGTGGGAGTGGCAGGAGGGAGGGAGCTCTGCACTGTGGGAGGGGCAGGAGTGAGGGAGCTCCCCACTGTAGGAGGGGCAGGAGGGAGCTCCGCACTGTGGCAGGGGCAGGAGTGAGGGATCTCCCCACTGTAGGAGGGGCAGGAGGAAGGGAGCTCCCCACTGTGGAGGGGCAAGACTGAGGGAGCTCCACACTGTCAGCGGAACATTACTGAGTGAGGTCTGCACTTGAGAACAGCACTGAGAGGGCACCTGAATTGTACAGAGGTACAGTGAAAATCTTTGTTTTGTATGCTATCCAGGCAGGTCAAGTCACACAGCAGGTAGTTCAATAAGGACATATTCATGTCAGGTGTTCTCCCACAGGAAACTCTCTGCCTCCTGAGTGCAGCGAAGGCCAAGACATTCGAATTATGGTGGAGCGGAGTAACTATTTGAAATGTTCGAGGAATGAAGGGTTATGGGGGAACTGGTGCAGTCAAGGCCAAGGTTCACAATCAGGCAGGACAGGCTTGAAGGGGGAGTGGGCATGGCCTCCTTCTGTTCCGATGGAAATCCCCCACCCCTCCGAATCTGTCTCTTCACCCATCCCCCCCCCACCTGATCCCCTTCGAAGAAGGCTGCGGCTGACGGCCACAGTGAGGGTGGGGAGTTGTGTCGGGGAGGCGGGGAGGTCGTCAACCATGCCAGATGTTAGCCACCCCACGGGGTTGGGGGGGGGGTGGAGGGTAGGGCTGTTGGCCCGACCACAAGCGCCGGCGCCGAGGGCCGTCGCCAGCAAGAGGTGCCGCCGTGTCACGGCACGCACACCCGCCACAACTCCGTGCCCCGCCGCAGGCCGACAATCAACGCAATCTGCGAACCAGGTGGCTGGGTGCAGCAGTTGTCATGGCCACCCTGCAGCAACAACAGCGTGAAGCCTCTTCGTCTCTCCATCCTGCAGTCTGTTGGTGAAAGGGGGAGCGAGAATAATTCACCCACGCACAAGGAGAGAGAGAAAGGCTCTTGTCTTCTTTCACGGGAAGATGAACTTCATCGGGTGGGGGGGAGGGTGATGGGAACCTTTTTTCATTCAGCTGAGTGATTTTTCTCCTATTCTCCTCCTCTGTTTCCCAGCCTGTGGGGTGGGAGGGGAGAAATTTAGTCTGAGTTTTGTCATCGAAATATACAATGAAGTGTCCTGTTAAACTGAAAAGGAGGCAATGCATCATTTAACCGTTTGGTTGCTTGGGATCAGAGGTTTAATCGGATGCCGTGGGTTACGTGAGAGTATATACACAAGGCTGGAGAAACTCAGCCGGTCAAACAGTGCATTTTATGTAGTAAAGGTACATTGCCAACATTACGAGCTTGAGCCCTTCATCAAGGTACAAGCAAAATGTAGGCGGGCGCCCGAACAAAATGGTGGGGGGATTGAGGGAAAGGGGAGGAGCACGGTCCCACAGGTAGGAGGTGGATGAGGGAGGGAGGGTGTACTAGCAAGCAGGGGGAGGCTCTGTGAGTGGAGAGGGAAGGGCTGGAGGATAGGGAGAAGGGGAGGGAGGGAGAACAGGGAGTGGGCCAGCAGAAACTGGAGAGGTCAGTGTTAATGCTGTCTGGTTGGAGAGGACCTGGATGGAAAATTAGGTGTTCCTCCAGTTCACGGGTGGTCTTGGTGGGATATTATATGTCTGCGAGGGAGTGGGGCCGCAGAATTGACATGGCTGAAGACTGGGGGATCCCCGAGACTGAAGCGGACAGAGGGACAGTGCTCAGCGATGCAAGCTCCCAGTCTGCGCCCGGTCTCTTCAACGTAGAGAAGGCCCCAACAGGAGCACCGTATGCAGGAGAAAAATGCTGCTTCATATGGATGGACTGTTGGGGGCCCGGACCGCAGTGAAGGAGGAGGTGTGGGCGCAGGTGCGGCAGAGGGGAAGGTGCTGGGTGAGGGGGGTGGTGGGGTGGAATTGGTGGGGAGGGATGAGTGGGCGAGGGAGTCATGGAGGGAGTGGTCCCTCTGGAAGAAAGAGAGCAGAGAGGGGAAAACGTGTGTGGCGGTGGGATCCTATTGTGGGTGCAGAACATCCGGGGGAATAATGTGTTGGATGCAGAGGCTGGTGGGGAGGTAGGGGAATCCTGGAGATGAGGGGGTGGGGCCAGGGCAGATGAGCGGGAAATGGAAGAGTTGCAGATGAGGGCTGAGTTGATAGTGGTGGAGGGGAAGCCACATTTGTGGAAGAAGGCAGACGTTTTGGAAGATCTGGGCTGGAAGACCTCACCTTGGGAACAGATGCAGCGGAGACATTGAGAGGAGGGGATGGAATCCTTGCAGGGGGCAGGGTGTGAGGAAGTTGTAGGAATTGGAGGGTTTGTCGGTAGAATGCTTGTCTCCTAAGACAGAGAGATCCAGGAAGGGGAGAGCATCGGAGATGGACCAGGTGAGTTGAGGTCGGGGTGGAAGCTGGCCGCGAAGTGAATGAAGTTGGCGAGCTCATTGCAGGTGCATGAGACAGCCCTGATGTGGTCGTCAATGTAGCGGAGGAAGAGTTGAGGTGTGGGCTTGCAAACCTTTCCTGGTCGTGCTAGAGGCTGGCCGTTAAATTTGGATAGTATATTATCTTTATCTGACTGATTACTTGCTGAGACAACGTGGGTTTCTGAGCTTACTCTGGCAGGCCCCTGGTGTCAGTGCTCCATCAGTAGGAGGTGTTAGTGGAAGCCAGTGGCCTTGATGGAGTGATCGTAATCCCACGATGCCTCACTGGATGAGCATTGGCCACTTTAGCGCTGCATCCAGTCATGGTTCCCGCATTTGAGAAGGGTGTGAGGGTCCTGGAAAAGGTGTAGGGTCTCTCCGGAATGGCTCGGCATGGATTTAGCATGTTCTGCCCGCGTGGGTTTCCCCCGGGTGCTCCGGTTTCTTCCCACACCCCAAGGTCGTGGGCACGCTGGATCCAAGATGCCCTCTTTGACCCAGTGGGAGAATCAACCTCCTCAGCCCCATCTGAGGCTGGGACTTGGGGCAGGCACAGGAGACAGAGGCAGGGATGTCGAGGGATAGGTTTAGGACCCAGAAGGTGTAGCAGAGGAGGTGACCCCTCGTCCCCCGCTGGGGGACCTGTGAGGGGCTCAGTGGCTGAGGCTGCAGTCGGCGGGCTCACGGGAACCAGCCGGGATTTGAGAGAGGGCAGGAAGGGCCTCGGGCACCAAGGGCTTCCTGATCGTGTGGGAGGTTTGGACCTGGAGCTCGGGCGGCCAATGGACTGAACGGGAGGCTGCGGGAATCTCTGGAGTGGAATCCACAGACACTCAGCCCACTCACCTTGAAGGAGTTTCTCTTTTTCTCCTCCTGCTAAAAGGTGCGCCGAGCGACACTCATTGCGTTAGGGCAGGCAGAAGGCAATTTTGTGTAATAATACACGTTCTGTACTATTACATGACAGGAATCTTGATGAAATGTGTGGGAATTCATAAAATTAAAACTAGCAGAAAATAATCAATGAAAATATGGGCAAGAATAGGCCATTCTGCCCTTCAAACAGGTAGCCCATATGGATGGCAAGGATGAGTTGGGACAATAGGACATGGAACACTACAGCACAGTACAGGCCGTTTGGCCCTCAATGTTGTGTCGACCCATATATTCCTACCAACATATACTAAATCCTCCCTACCCGGAACCCTCTATTTTTCTTCCATCCATGTGCCTGTCTAAGAGTCTCTTAACTGCCCTTAATGTTCCAGCCTCCACCACCACCCCTGGTAAAAGGCATTCCAGGCCCCACGACTCACTGTGAAAAAAAAACATACCCACAAATGTCTCCCCTAAACTTCACTTTGTATGACGTCCTCTGGTGTTGGCTATTCCTGCCCTGGGAAACAAGTGCTGGCCATCCACCCTGTTTATGCCTCTCATAATCCTGTCAACTGGCAGGAATTTGGCTCTAGCTCTCCCATGCAATAAAGACTTGCATTTCTTTGTCACCTTTCCCATCCTTTCTTATGCTTTTGAAGTGTAGTCAGTGATAGTCAAGTCACACCCAGTAAGATCCCACAAGCGGCATTGGTTGAGGAATAGGTTACCTCTAGCTTGTCACAGATGGCTATTCTGCCCATTGCATCTCATGCCAGCCCACAGCGCAAAGCCAAAAGTCCCACTCCCCCACTTATTCCCCTGATCTCTCTCAGATTCCACCACTCACCGACAGGCAGGGGTCCACTTGCAGTGGGCAGTCAACCTCCCAACCCGCACACCTGCCCGGGATGGGGTCCAGGACACTGGAAGGAAGCCCACGTGATTGCAAGGTGAGCGCGCAAACTCCAAGCAGGCAGGAGCTGGGTCACTGGATCCGAGTGAAACACGGAAGTCTGCAGACACCGTGATTGAAGTAAGAACACAGAATTGGAGAAACTCAGCAGGTCAGACGGCGTCGTTTATGAGCCTGTCATCAAGATACGAACAAGATGGAGGCAGGCGCCCACACAAAATGGTGGTGGGGAGGGGCACAGACCCACAGGCAGGAGGTAATCAGTGGATAAGGGAAGGGAGGACCCACCAGCAAACAGTGGGGTGGGGGGGGGGGAACGGCTCTGTGAGTGGAGAGGGAAGGGGGTGGAGGGAAGGAGACAGCAGGTCGGGGAAGGGTTTGTACCTTGGGTAGGAGGTAGTACCGTCCAGTGCGGGGATGGGATACAATGAGGTAGGAGGCCATTGATTATCTTGAGGAGGAGGTCACTTGATCTGTGGAGACGGGAGTTCAGCTCGAGACCAGAACTCAGGGGTTTGAGCTCACGCTTTTAAATAGATCTTCAGTCATAATCTGTCATTATAAGACCAAAGTTCTGCTGTCCATGCCACTATTGAAAACAGTCCATCATTAAATCCAAGCTCTCATTAAGATTATGGTCATATCCCCTAACCTGATCCCTGACTCAGTGTCTATTTCTTTTCAACCCACGTTGGGTTGCTTTATGACATGTAACGAACCATTGATATCATATTTTATTTTAACCATGTGCAGAATTAAAATTTTCAACACATCATGTTCTTCCTTGGGAGTTTGCGGAGGTCCAGTATGACATCAGAAACCCTGGCAAATTTCTACACAGGCGTGGGCTGGCCGCTGCATCACACTCCGGTGCGAGCCCTGTGAGCAGAAAGTGGACGTCGCAGGCAAAACCGCTCCCCCCCCCCCCCCACCCCACCGAAAACATCTACAGGCAACGCTGTTTTTATGTTTAAAGAAAATTACTTTTGTCTAAGTAACCATTCGTCCGGTGAATTTCTATTGCTGCTGGGTTTTGGGATCCTCTGGGCTCGTAAAAGTTACCCTTTTATAGTTAATTGTAACAAGGAAACATTTGTTGCCATCACTGTCATGTTACATTTAGCTTCATAATGTCTGAAACAGAAGTTTGATTGGGAATTATCCTGTTACAAGTGATACATATTGGTCATGTCACTGCAACACGTTACATTTAGCAATTATTGCTTGTACCGACTGTAATGAGGGATACATTTATCATTGTATCAATCCCTGTAAGTATTTTTGGAGTTGTAACATTTTCGGGCGATATTGCATGGCATTCTTCTCTGTACCACGTGTATCGCTTCGCGTTGTTCTCTCCGTCCAATCCAGGATGCAACAATTAGCACCTGGATCTCCCGGTCTTCAACCCATCCCTTACTCGCCTCGCGACAGAAGCAGGAATCTTTTAATAGGCTATTAAGTCATCACAAAATTGTGGGCCGAAGGGGCTGTACTGTACTGCAGATTTCTATGTTCTACGTGCAATACGAGATTTATTGCACCGTGGTCTTCTTCATCTGGATGTATATGTACAGTCAGATTTTTAATTTTGAAAAACATTTATACTGGAAAACCCTCATTATCCAGAATTCAAGCAATTGCCCTCAAAAATTGTGGAAAATGTATATGATTTTTAAAAAATACAGAGGTTTAAAATTGGCACACTGTAGAGTGCGTCAAAAGAACCAAAGACTTGTTGATCCAAACTAAAAGACTGGAGCAGATCACAAGTAGATCGACCAGTCCAGAATGACCTGGTCTGGCTAGGAGCCATCCTTTAAGACCTGTCAGTACGTGTGGCTACACTCTCAGCCAATCACAGTCATCCTACACTACCATCTGTACACATTGGTGATAGAATCTGTCCTATCACACACACCCTAGTGGTCAGTTTGCCAAAAATCGCTAAACGAATCTCAAGCAACTGGCAAATTCACTTATCCGGCATCTACCAATCCCCATAGGTTCCGGATACCAGGGGTTTTACTCTAGAAGTCAATTCCGGCCACTAAACCCGTACTGCCCTAATAACCAACAGCTTTGAAAGAAACTGGAGCACCCTGGGTACGTACAAACTCCTTACGGACCCGGGTTGATGGCTGTAATGGTGCCTGATAACCCAACTTGAACTTTTTCCTCGCCTCGTCTCCTGACCAGACTGTCTGAACTTTATTCTCCAGCTCAGAAAAAAACATCCTCTTTCTTTCACAATCTCTCTCTCTCTCCCCCCTTTCTCCCTCTCCCTTTCTCTCCTCTCTCTTTTCCCCTTTCCCCCTCTCCACCTCTCGCTCCCCCTCTCCCTCTCTCTTTCCCCCTTCCTCTCTCTCCACTCTCTCTCCCTTCCTTCTCTCTCTCCCCTCCCTCTCTCCCATCTCTCCCACTGTCTCTCCCCTTTCCCTCACCCTCACTCCCCTCTTCCCCTTTCCCTCCCCCTCTCTCCCCCTTTCCCTCTCTCCCCCTCTTCCCCTTCCCCCTCTCTCACCCCTCTCTCCCTCTCCCTCTCTCCCCCTTCTCTCCCCCTCTCTCACCCCCTTTCCCTCTCTCCTTCCTCCCCTCTCCCCCTTTCCCCCTCTCCCTCTCTTCCCCTTCCCTCTCTCACCCCTCTCTCCCTCTCCCTCTCTCCCCCTTCTCTCCCTCTCTCTCTCCCCCTCTCTCACCTCCTCTCCCTCTCTTCCCCTTTCCTTCTCTCCCCCTCTCTCCCTCTCTCTCCCCCCTCCCCATTCCCTCTCCCCATTCCCTCTCTCCCCTCTCTCCCTCTCTCTCCCTCCCTCCCTCTCTCCCTCTCTCTCCCTCTACCCCTTTCCCTCTCTCTCCCCCTCTCTCACCCCTCTCCCCTCTCTCCCCTTTCCCTCTCTCCCCCCTCTCCCCATTCTCTCTCTCTCCCCTCTCTCCCTCTCTCTCCCTCCCTCCCCCTCTCCCTCTCTCCCCTCTCTCTCTCCCTCTACCCCTTTCCCTCTCTCTCCCTCTCTCACCCCTCTCCCCTCTCTCTCCCCTTTCCCTCTCTCCCCCTCTCCCCTTTCCCTCTCTCCCTCTCTCTTCCCCTCTCCTTTTCTCCCCCCTCTCCCCCTTTCCCCTTTCCCTCTCTCTGCATCTCCTCTGTTACCACCTCTTGAGCAATTTTGCAAGTTTCGCTGAGTTCTCTCATTCTTCTAAACTCCAGAGAATACTTTCCTACCAAATGTTTCATGAGTTAAACTGCATAGATGGTTGTAGTGAACATTGTAACGAGTGTTGCTTTGAGCCTGGACCTGAGATAAAAAGCTATGCTGAGTGATTCGAAGAGGCTTGCATTAAATTGCTTAACAAATGGTTCAGACATTTGTGACAATGAGTGTCAAAATAGCTGAAGAAATGGCGGTGCTGCCGGTGTGGTCCTGCGGAGGGTGGGGAGCAGAGACGTTGTGCTCCCGCGGGGTCCAACCGCCTGGTCCATCAGCTCCGTACGGGATTTAAGTGGCCCGTTAAGGGAGCCAATCGTGGCTTTTAATTTAAAATTCCGTGACTGCGGCCCGAGATGGTGGCGCCCTCGAGGGGGTTACAGATTCTGGGGATAGCGGAGGACCGGCGCAGGGTACCAGATAACCAGGGAGACTATCCCCCCACCGTCTGGGAAGGAGGAGCAGAGGAGACGACCCAGAGGGTCAGTGATCACGGCAGAGGACCAGCAAAGAGTTCTGCACCTGGAGAAATGCACAGGCTGTTGGTGACACAAGGCGAGGAACACACACGGGTGGCTGGTGACTGGTGGACATTGGCTTAAAACTGGCTGAATGAGTATCGCAACTGGGACATGAGAGGGTGCTGAAGTGTTCCTAATCGTATGGGAGGTTCATATTGGGAACTCGGGTCGCCAACGGGTTGGACTGGACTCCGTGAGGCTGCATGAGCCCTGGAGGGGAATCCATGGACACTCGTTGACTATGGGGGGGTGGGGGGGGATGACTCTCTTTTGCTTCTCTTTCTCTGACTCTAGGGGGCGCTTCAGACAATTTCTGCCATGGGTGAATCTGTCTGCAAAAGGCAATTTCATGTAATATTATTCTGTTTTATTACATGACAATAAATTGAATCTTAAATACAATGGGCAATAAAAATTTTACTTCCTCAACACTTTTGGGTGTATTTTATGGATTTTGGGCCTCTGATCACAAAAATCCCCTTAAAATGTTTTTATCATGTACCGTTCTTTCGATATAACTTATTTTTGTGATTTCCTGTCACATTTTAAGTCTTCTAGTATCTTGCGCACAAAGCGAGCTGTTTTGGTCAGTCCAAACGTGCCTGGGAACGCACTCAGTTGTTGCTTTAGGCCTGCGAAAGCTTAGTCAGGGTAGATGCAGGTGGGCTCCAAAAGCAGCTCACAGGTACAGATGCTGTGCATTACGTTGAAATAGATAATACTTCAAGCATATCAAACCATGAAGAGCAACGTGTCGTTGAAAATTCATTCTCTGCATTCGCACTCGGATGCCTTCCCCGCTGATCTCGGTGCAGCCGGTGACGAACACGGTGAAAGGTGTTAGCAGGACACTGTGACCGTGGAAAAGCGGCATCAGGGGAATTGGAATCCATCAGTGCCGGCCAACTATCATTGGACACTGACACCAAGAGGCATCAGATGCCGAGTGCGAACGAAAACCAGCGGCGAAACATCTTTAGGACAGTTGAACTAGCGTAACGTGTCAGCGTCTTGATGTGATCAAACGTCCTACATTCAATCAAAGTTAATGTTTCTCCAACTTCGTACGTGATGCAGAAAATCTGAGATGATCTTTGTGTCCAGCTTGACGCTGTCTAATATAAACCCCCAATTTGTTTTCACTTTTGAAAAAATGTGTTGGCCGAAAAACAGGGTGAGCTATAGGTGGAGCAGCACTGCCATCTGGTGGCTAATAGTCAGACTGCAGCACCACTTGGGGCCCATTGAAAGAACTCAAGCCAATGGAGGAAAATTGCCAGGGCAGGCGGGGAAATTGTAGTTAAAAACATAGAAATACTGGAGGAACTCAGCAGGTCTGGCAGCGTCCAGAGGAGGTAAAGATATATGACCGATGTTTCGGCAACCTGGAAATATGTTTACAGGTCTGATGTTTTGCCTGCATGATTAGTGTGGAGGAGGGTGCAACATTATTACGGGGGCGGGGGGGGGGGTGAGGTTTGGGCCTAATGTTCCACTAGGTTTGGGCCTAATGTTCCACTCACCCAGGGGAAGTGCACTCAGCGCACTCCTCTCCTGGTGTAGTGATCGCCGCGTGGCACTGTCTGGCTTGGCCAGGCAGGAGGTCACTGCAAATGGCCTCTCTTACATGACTGCGCCTGTAGCAACACCTTCTCATCGGTGCCCCCCTGTTTTTAATGAGTCTGCTGCGTCATGAGTGGCCGGCAGTGTAACCGGATGGGTGGGCTGGGCTCGTTAGCCTGGGTTGGCACCCAGGCTAAGAGAGGAAAGCTCTGAGTCCAAACCCAGGCGAATTGGGTTTGTTAGCTTCGCCAAGCCATCTGTCGAGGAGGACCCTCCGACGTAACACCTACGACCCGAGCACCTGGATGTCGCCATCCCAGCATGCTGGGCCATGGCAGATAAACCCCAGGTGTAAAGGGTGGGGCCAGTACTGCGCACACTCCGCCCCCCCGAAAAAAATCCACAGTGCAGGCTCGAAGGACGTGCGCATGTCTACAATCCTTCCTAAATCTTCATCCACGAAGCCAAGCCATCAGGGTCCCGGGTTCAACCACCTTCTCTTTGTTTACTGCACAGTTGGGGTAGCAGTCATCGCCACACTGTAACAGCCGGGGACCGGGATTCGAAACTCCGCGCTGTCCGTAAGGAGTTTGTACATCCTCCCCGTGTCTGCATGGGTTTTCCCCGGGGGGGGGGGGGGTCCGGTTTCCTCCCACTATTCAAGGCTGTAGGTTAATGGGGAGTAAATTGGGCGACGTGGACTCGTGGGTTGGAAGGGCCTGTTACCATGCAAATGTAAATTTTAAAATTTTAAAGAAAGTCTCAATGAAAAATCTACTCAAGGGTGGTCAGAGAGAAAGGGCTGGGATCTTTTTCTTTCTTATTCATTTTCCCCTCTCTATATTTTGCTGGAATATACGACCCGGACTATGATGTATGGACATGTAGAGAGGATGTGAACAGGCTCTTCCCCCTGAGGGTAGGGGAGATTGGAACAAGGGGTCATAAGTTAAGGGTTGGGGGGAAAACTTTAGGAGTAGTATAAGAGGATGCTTCTTCACTCAGAGAGTGGGGGCTGAGTGGAATGATCTTCCAGAAGAGGTAATTGCGGCAGGGTCAATTCTGTCATTTAAGAAGAGGTTGGATGAGTATCTGGATGTGAGGAGGTTGGAGGGTTATGGGCGAGGGAGTGGGTAGGTGGAATTGGTGGAGTTTCACGTAAATCGGTGCAGACTAGAAGGGCCAAGAGGGCCCGTTTCCGTACTGTAAATTGTTAAATGGTCTTGATACCGAGTGTTTAATGGTCAAGTCTAACATTTCACAGTGGATTTTCATTGTTTTTTTAAAATTTGAATTGGTTGAAAACGAATAAAAATAATTTAAAGGGAAAAGAAGGAATCAAACCAAAACATTGGTTATTTACTGTATATTTTGGCGTAGAAGTCGACCCCCATTTTTCGGACTGCCTGGGCCCAACCTAAATTTTTTTTTAAACTAGCCAATCACAAGTGACAAAGCCATAAGTTAAAAGAAAATCCTTGGCCTACCGGGCAGGAGTGGCAACATCATGCTCCCGGTGGGAGGAGGATCCTCCGCTTACCAGGGATGTGTGGCGGCCCTCGGGGCCCCAGGTAGGAGCGGTTATGGCGGCACCCAGTGGTGGGGAGCCGCGGTGGGGAGGTGCTTCCGGCATCGACTGGTACGCAGAATTGACGTCGGTCTGGATTTTTTTGGGGTGAATTTAAGGTCTCTGGCGTGTAAGTCGACCCCCCCCCCCCATACTTTTTGAGAATTTTTTTTAGGGTTTCACAACTCGACCTATGTCCTGAAATATACTGCCAAGGGCTGCCGTGAGACTTGCTGAGTTCCATCTCTGTGTTTTAACAGGAAAATCAGTGCATCCTTTGGAAGTAAAGGGTAACCAACGTTTCCCTGGACCTGCTGCATTTCTCCATCACGTTTGCGTGTTGAACTCGATCCCAGCATCTGCAGATTTTATAGTTTAACTAGAAAATTGGAGCAGGAAAGGTCAGCAGGCCCTTCAAGTGTGCCCCACCATCCGAAATGATCACAGCTCTCTCTCCGTACCCCTCCAAACTCGATGTGTTAAATACATCGGACAGTCATTTGTTTTCAAACCGTGTTTTTTTTTTCCCCTGAAAATAAATTGGGGGTTGCGATGGATGACTTCCAGCCGAACACAAAGATAATTTCAGATATGGCTGCATCACGTAGGAAGTTGGAGATTGACCTCCGATGCATTTCACTGCAGCAGCCGTACCCACACCATGATGCAGCCGGCCAGCACGCTCTCGATAGAAGTAGTTTAAAGAGAGTGATGGGTGCCTGGAACAGGCTGCCTGGGGTGGAAGCCAATACAATGGTAGCGCTTAAGAGGCTGCCAGATTGAGGCAGGAATAGTGGGATAGGGATCAGGTGCAGGCAGCAGAGTTCTATTTTAATTTGGGATCATGTGCAGCTCAGACATTGTGGGCCGAAGGGCCTCTTCCTGTGCTGTAGTTTTACATTCTGAGGACGTGACCTGCAACATTCTCTCTCCGTCCTGTTCTCTCGCCCTCTCTCCCTCCCTGTGCTCCTCTCTCTCCGTCTCATTCTTTCTCCCTCCCCCCCTCTCTCTCTCTCATCCTTCTCCCCTCTCTGTTCTCACCCTATTTCCTTTTCCTGTCTGTTTCGTTCTCTCCCTCCCTCTCCATTGATGCTGCCTGAAGCATTGAAGTTCAGAATATATTCAAATGATCCTGGCGAATAGACGCTGGAAAACTGGAGCACAAGCAAAGTGCTGGAGGAGGTCAGTGGGTCAGGGACATCCACATCAGCTAAAAGGCATTTGACGTTTCAGTCTGAATCCTGTTGTCAGAACCCGCAGGAAACAAGGCAGATGATGAAGTTGCCCTAGTTCCTCCTGGCCCTTCTCTCTGGGACTTCTGTGCTGTGTCTTAACTGTCATATGAGATGTCACATGATGAATTCCTTCAGCAGAGTGGCGCAGCGGAAGCGTGCTGGGCCCATAACCCAGAGGTCGATGGATCGAAACCATCCTCTGCTATTCATTTCGTCAACTACAAATCTGCAATCACTTCCTCCAACCACAGTGTGTGCAGAATTTTGTGATGTGACAATGAACTTGCATTAAGTCCAGCGTTTCATTTAGTTTTGCCTTTTCAAGATTCAATTTATTGAAATGCAATTAAAAAGTGTCATTATTACACAAAATTTACTGTCATGTAATAAAATTTATTGTCATGTAATATTACAAAATTTAATGACGTAATAAAAATTGTTATATGACATGAAATGGTTTAGTCTGCCGTCAAGCAGCCAGATTCGCCATCGGCAAAAATCGCCTGAAGCACCTCTGACAGTCAGAGAAAGAGAAGCCAAAGAAAAACCACCCCCCCACCAGAGTCACTGAGGGTCTGTGGATTCGCCTCCAGTGCTCCCGCAGCCACACGGACTCCAGTCCAAACCATCGGTGACCCGAGTCCCAGATCCGGACCTCCGACAAAATCAGGAACCCTTCGCATCCCAGCTCTGACACCTGGCGCCCAATCGGCCAGTTTTCACGGTAAATCAATTATCAGTTTGGCGGTAAATCAATACCATCCTTTTATTATTCATCATCCAGGGATATCGTCAACATCTCACTCCGGCAGAGCGTGGTACCCACCTGTTTCAAACAAGCTTCGATCGTCTCAGTGCCCAAGAAGAGTACGGTCACCCGCCTAAATGACTATCGACCAGTGGCCCTCACATTAACAGTGATGAAGTGTTTTGAGAGGCTGGTGTTGAAGCTCATCAGTTCCTGTCTGAGGAGCAACATGGATCCGTTCCAATTCTCCGATCGCAGCAACAAGTCTACAGCGGATGCCATCTCACTGGCTCTACACAAAGCCCTGGAAAACCTGGACAGCAAAGGCGCAATCTTCAGAATGCTCTTTATCGACTACAGTTCGCCATTTAACACCACAATCCCCTCAAAACTGATTGGCAAACTCCAAGATATGGGACTCAACACCCCATTAGGCTGAATAGGCCAAAGCCTAGGGGCCCGCAAGGTAAGGGGGCTGATCACAGCCACTGGTACCCCAATGTAACCGCTTGTCAAGATGGGCTCGTGCTAGTCTGGGACACCCATCAATCAAAGCTCCTTAGTTCTGGGTCCATCCGTCAATCAAAGCTCCCGTTAGTCCTGGGTCTATTTGTCAATCAAAGCTCGCGGAAGTCCTGCGTTCACCTGTCAATCAGTATCAGCGTCTCGATCCCATCTATCAATTCGGACTCCACTGGTCTCAAAGCTACCTGTTGATCAATCCTCGTGTTTGTACGCTTAGTCCATGCAGCGTCACTCACGGGAGGTTTACTTTTTGTAAAAGACTCTCCCATCTCCTATGTTATTTTGTATTGAGGCTGTTTATTAGAACTGATTTTATTTATCCTTTTACAACTAACAGACTTTTCAAATTATTCGGGGGCAGGAGACGGCTTCTGTCAGGTAAAGTTTTGTTTGATTTTAATGAAGTTTTTCCTTCCTTTCTCCCCCACCCCCAAAGAAACACCAACTTGTAGCGGGCGATCGACCGTGCGGTTAGACTGGCCGAATTGCTGACCCAGTCGGTTGACACAAGATGGCACGGGGGCCCCCCTTCTTTTCTTAGGAGAAGCCCATGTTTGGCGGTACGCCTTGCCTGGGAGACGTCACCATTTCCTGGTTGCGCGTCGGTGGGGTCAGGCAGGGACTCTGCAACGTGCTGACGTCGGTCCCCTAGACCAGCGCGCCCCAGACGGGAATTGGGCTGTCCCCTTAAAGCAGCTTGAGAGATTCGAATGTATTGGTTCATCCTCGTGTGACGCGGATGTACTTCATTTCAGTAGCGCTGCCGTTAGCAGCCGCTACAAATTGGTGTCTTCCCAGCACATCCCCAGTGGATACATTTAGAATATGCGAGGGCATCTCGCCCAAAGGCTAATAAATGGAATAATTTCACTTTATTCCATTCAATGAAGGGTGGGGGCTGTGGGGGGGGGGGGGGAATGGGCAAGATCAGGGGGCCCTTACTAGGGTCCGGGTGATAGTTAATCTGCCACTGTCTACGGCATCCAGTGCTCCCGTTGCAGCCTTCTCTGGGAGGTCGCTTCGCTGAGCAACTTTGTTTTGTCCGTGTCAGTGAACAGAGACTCTGGCCACTCTCCAACCTGATGGTATTAACATCAACTTCTGCGGTTTCTGCTGGCCCACCCCCCCCCCCCCCACCCCGGGAGCAGATGCGATGGAGAACGAATGGAATTCCTCCAGAGAGCAGGGTGTGAAGTGGTAACTGGGAGTTGATGGCTTTATCGAAGATGTCTGTGGATATTTCAATGGAGACAAAGTGATCCAGAAGTGGAGAAGGGTGCCAGAGAGGGGCAGACTTAGTGCGGCAATTTTGGGCTCCACATTTAAGAAAAGATGTGCTGACATTAGAGAGGGTTCAAAGGTCATTCACTGGATTGAGACTGAAGGGAGAAAACTTTAATGGATTGAGATTGAAGGGGCAAAAATTTAATGGATTGAGAGCGAAGGGGAAAAACTTTGCAGGAAATATGAGGGGGAATTTCTTCACTCAGAGGGAGGTGGGAGTGTGGAATGAGGTTCCGGCCAAAGTGGTAGATGCGGGTTCGATTTTAATACTTAAAAGAAAAGTTGGATAGGTTTTGTTACGAATCCCCCGAAACGAGCAACAATAGGACAAGGAACCAGACACTGTTTAATTCTAACACTTATAGTCTTAACTTTTAAACTATCCTTTTAACACTAAATCTATCCCATTTCTTGGCAGCATTCTTCTTAAATTTTAGTTGTTTGACTAATTATTCAACCTCGAATAAAAGCTTTCATCACATCCCACATATAAATTTATCTGTTGCAGAATTAAAATTAATATCAAAATATGTTTCAGTTCTATATAATCTCCAAAATCTTTTCTTTTTAACAACATGGAGTTAAATCTCCCTCTATATCTTTTAGGGTTGACTATCTCCTGGAGCGATTGTTCGTAATAAGGGTGAACGATCGGGAATATAATCTTGCTTTCTATTCAGTATCCTGAACTCTTCCTTGTATTTGAGCAGAAATTAAAAACATATCTATCCTGCAGTAGGTTTTATGCCGATCGCTTTAGCAGAGCAGTAAAAAGAATGCACAGCGAGGACTTGGAAAATGGTTGGAAAATACAGCGCTGGGTAAATAGAAATAGATCGCTGATTTCAACTCGAAAAAATTACCTATAATTTAAGAGATAATTTTGGACAATTTCAACAAATTTGGAAATCATTGGTGATCACCAGACTCAAACCTCCGTCTCTTAAAGGGATAGTATAATGTATGCTACCAAATATATGATTCATTGAGTCAATAAAAATTGGATAATAAATTAGATGAGACCCTTTCTTTTCTCTTTTTTTCCTTTCTTTCTGCTTTTTAGGTTTAATTTTGGGAGGAGAGGGAGGAGGGATGGGGAGAAAATGGAAAACGTTACTATATATATGACTTTATGTATGTATAATCTATAGTTTTCAATTATTGTGACTTATCAAATAAAAATAAAATACTAAACCGATCCCCAACTCTGCGCAGGTGTACTCGTGTGTGTGTGTGTTTTGTGTGTGTGTTGGTGTGTGCGAGATATACCCAAACTATTACACTCCAGGCCAAAATCCAGAAAGTTACTTCAAAGTTCAGTCTTCTAAGTGCAGTGTGGAAGTGTAGACCTTCGATATTTGATGCCCAAAATTAATGTTAAACTGATGGGAAATCGGGAGTTGTGGCTGCTCCAGACTCCCAAATTCTCCTGTGTTGCCTTCAAAGAAATGTCCATCTCCATCCACTCGAGCTGTGGTCACAACACTCCTGGTCCTTCTGTAGGCGAGACTCGAACTGGGCAGCCTCCGCGAAGCTTCCAAGACCCTGGCACCGGACTCTCCAAGAAACTTCACTGTTAGTCACATTCAAGATGAAGCGCTTTGCTTCGCAAAGAGACCCCCCCGCACAGGTCAACCCACCGGAAAGGCCCAGTCATCCGCAAAATGGCCACGAGAGCTGCTTCAAAAAGCTGCCTTCTCTCAGCCGTCAGAATGGTTCTCCCCTGCAAAATCACAACGTCTTATCAAATGTATTGAACCTTCCCTCAGTTCTTCCAATGTATCGAATTGTCACTGGGCTGTGACTTGTGATGTGCTTGTGTGACATGTTAAATATTAACTGTGACCATTCAGTTCCTCCTGTCTATACTACCCCTTACAGCGATAATCCCGCTTTACTGAAACAGGAGATCGTAACAGTATATGGACGAGAGAGGTGTGGAGGGTTATGGGCCGGTTGCGGGTCAATGGAGCTAGGTGGGAGATGTTCGGTTTGGACTAGAAGGGCCGAACTGGCCTGCTTCTGTGCTGTAACTATTACATGGCAGGGGTGGCCAAACTGAGACTTGCGAGCCACATGTGGCTCTTTGATCTATAATGTGCGGCTTGCGGAAATACGTTGGCTGAGACAAATCGTACGAGCCGGTGCTCACAACAGTCATTTTAGTGCGCGTGGCTTGCAATTGCATACCGCATATACACGTGTAAAAATTAACCCCTGATTTCCTTTTGTCCCCGGCCACCCTCCCATTCGGGCTTCTGACTGCGGACTCTCGCCTAGGCCCCGGCCGCTTGCCCGCCCATTCATGCTCCCAACACTCCAAACGACGCAGGTAGTTTCATGGTTGAAACCCTCTCAATTTTACCCCAAAATTGGTCCACATATGTGACTGATTACTGGACACTGTTTTGAGTTTGAAAATTTTAAAATAAAATATGCAGAAAAAAATTGGTCCACCTGATTCGACAAGATATGTTATGTGTACTTTTTGATTATTGAAACCAATACAAATGAGCTGTTTAAAAACTACATACATAAATAAACATATATTTCTTAACAGCTGCGTAATATTTTTGTTACAAAATGTGCATGTTAGAGTAAAAACGTAATATTTTACGTCTTGCAGCTCTCAAACATCTGAAGTTTATCGTATGTGGCTCTTACATTAACCAAGTTTGGTCAACCCTGTTGTGTGGGATGATTCTGGGAATGAAAGGATTATGACATGAGGAGCATTTGACAGTCTTAGCCTGCACTTGCTAAAATTTAGAATGAGAGGCAATCTTATAGAAATATATAAAATTAAGAAAGGCATAAATAAGACAGGGATGTTGTTTCCATTGGTAGAGGAGAGCAGAGGTAAGGGATATATGGTTGGGATAATGCGAACTATTTTGTAACCGTGTAAGAATACACCCTTCTCACTGTAGTGCACCACTGTGTGGCATATGTATATGTAGATGGGAGTGTGTGAAAAGTTTCCTTAGATGGTAAGTAAAGTCTTTTCTCTTAATGAAATCTCGCATCTCTAAATTATTTAAGAAGCCTCCAAAGTAACCCAAGAGACATAACACATCGTGTCAAGGATCCAGGGCAGTAGATTGAGGACGGAGATGAGGAGGAACTGCTTTTCCCAGAGGGATGTGAATCTGTGGAATTCGCTGCCCGTTGAAGCAGCGGAGGCGACTTCAGTGAATAGATTTAAGGCAAGGTTGGGTAGATATTTACAAGGATATGGGGAATTAAGGGATATGGGGAAAAGGCAGATAGGTGGAGACAAGCCCACATCCAGCTATCGAATGACGGAGCTGGCTCGATGGGCCGGATGGCCAAGTCCTCCTGTTTTCGTGTTCTTTGGAGAACATGAGGTGGAGCTCATTGAAACATTTCAAATGCTGAAAGGTGTGGACAGAGTAGATGTAGAAAGGATGTCTCCCACGGTGGGAGAGTCCAGGGCAAGAGGGCACAAATCACGACCGAAGGGCGTCTGCTTGGAACAGAGACGTGAAGGAATTGCTTCAGTCCGAGGGCGGTTGTGGAGGAGGGGTCATTGGGGGTATTTAAGGCAGAATGTCGCTATATATATATATATGACTTTATGTATGTATAATCTATAGTTTTTAATTATTGTGACTTATCAAATAAAACATAAAACACTAAATCTATCCCCAACTATGCGCAGGTGTACTCGTGTGTGCGTGTTTTGTGTGCATTTGTGTGTGGGTGGCTCCCCATTAGCCAAGGCATCAAAGGTGATGGGGAGTGGGGCTGCGTGGGGAAATGGATCAGCTCATGATTGAATGGAGACGATGGGCTGAATGGCCGATTCCTGCAGGCTCAAGGACTAGCGCAGGCGCAGTGCGGCAGAAAGGGGCGGGGAGTTTGTTCAGGGTGAGCGCAGGCGCAGTGGAGCCGAAGGTGCTGAGGAGAGGAGAGAGAGGGAGAGAGAGAGAGAGAGAGACGCGCGCAGGCGCTGAGGAGAGGGGGGAGAGGCGCGCGCAGGCAGTGGAGTCCAAGGTGCTGAGGAGGAGGGAGAGGCGCGCAGGCGCAGTGGAGCCCAAGGCGCTGAGGAGAAGGGAGAGACGCGCGCAGGCGCAGTGGAGTCGAAGGCGCTGAGGAGAGGCGAGTCCAAGGCGCTGAGAAGAGAGACGCGCGCAGGCGCAGTGGAGTCCAAGCCGCTGAGAAGTGAGAGACGCGCGCAGGCGCTGTGGATCTCAAGGCGCTGAGGAGGGGAGACGCGCGCAGGCGCAGAGGAGTCGAAGGCGCTGAGAAGAGAGACGCGCGCAGGCGCAGTGGAGTCGAAGGCGCTGAGGAGAGGCGAGTCCAAGGCGCTGAGAAGAGAGACGCGCGCAGGCGCAGTGGAGTCCAAGCCGCTGAGAAGTGAGAGACGCGCGCAGGCGCTGTGGATCTCAAGGCGCTGAGGAGGGGAGACGCGCAGGCGCAGTGGAGTCGAAGGCGCTGAGAAGAGGGACGCGCGCAGGCGCAGTGGAGTCCAAGCCGCTGGGAAGGGAGAGACGCGCGCAGGCGCAGTGGAGTCGAAGGCGCTGAGGAGGAGGCGAGTCGAAGGCGCTGAGGAGGAGAGACGCGCGCAGGCGCAGTGCACCGAGGCCTCCACCATTGTGCCGGACGCCGCCATGGGCTCGGCGCCGCCGCCGCCGCCTCCCTGCTCGAGCCCCGCCGCCGCCGCCTCCTCCCCGTCGGCCTCGGCCAGCCGCCGCCACTCGTGCTACCTGTGCGACCTGCCGCGCATGCCGTGGGCCATGATCTGGGACTTCTCGCAGGCCGTGTGCCGGGGCTGCGTCAACTACGAGGGCGCCGACCGCATCGAGCGCGTCATCGAGCAGGCGCGCCACCTGCGGCGCGCGCACGGCCTGGCGGGCCCGCGCGCTCCCGCGCCGCGGCCTCGCCCGCCGCCGCCGCCGCCCGACTTCCCGCCGGAGGCCCCGGCCGCCGCCCGGCGCCCGCTCCTAGGCCCCGGCCCGGCCCCCGAGCCCGGCCGCAGGCCCGAGCTGGAGCGGGCGCTGCGCGACCAGCCCGGCGCCGAGGCCCTGGCCGAGCTGGGCCGCGCCCTGCGCCACCGCGCCGAGGACTGGGCCGGCCGCCCGGCCGCCGTGCGCCACTCGCTGCTCAGCCTGGCCGAGCGGGCCCCCTTCCCCCTGCGGCTGCGGGCCGAGCCGGCGCTCACCGCCCGCGCCCTGGCCTTCGACGCGGCCGAGCGGCCCCAGGACCGGGCCCTGGAGCTGCGCCTGCTGGTCGAGTACCCCTGCGGCTCGGGGGCCGTGCACTGCGGGCCCGCCGAGGCCTGCCGCCGCATGCTGAGCGACAGCGGCCAGGAGAGGCCCGCCAGCCCCGGCCTGGAGTCCCTGGAGTATCAGAGGAGGGCCCCGGGGGACTGGAGGCCCCTGTGCCAGCTGCTGACGGAGGGTGCCCGCCTCTTCAAGGAGCCCGTGCCAGCCGACCTGCTGCCCGAGCCCCACCCGGGGGGCCCGGGCCCGCCCGGCGCTCCGCCTCGCCCCGGGGCGCGCCGGCGGAAGGCCTCGCCCGAGGGGGAGCCCAAGGCGGGGGGCGACGGGCAGGCCTGGGCGCCCGGGGGCGAGGGGGGGGTCCAGGCCGGGCGCCCGGCGGGGGGCACTCCCCCGGAGCCCAAGGACGGGGGCCAGGCGGTCCACTCCACCACCTCCGCGCCCGGGCAGCGGCCCCCGGCCTCCCGCGGCGGAGAGCCCGGCCTCCCTGGCGACCCTCCGGGCGCCCCCGACTCCTCCAACGGTCCCCTCTGCTGCACCATTTGCCACCAGCGGCTGGAGGACACCCACTTCGTCCAGTGCCCCTCGGTGCCCGGCCACAAGTTCTGCTTCCCCTGCTCGCGGGAGAGCATCAAGGCGCAGGGAGCCGGCGGCGAGGTCTACTGCCCCAGCGGCGAGAAGTGCCCGCTGGTGGGCTCCAGCGTGCCCTGGGCGTTCATGCAGGGGGAGATTGCCACCATCCTGGCCGGCGACATCAAGGTGAAGAAGGAGCGGGATCCCTGACCCGTCACACCGCGTACAGACTGAACGAAGCTGCCTTGCTCTCGTCCAAAGAGCTGCGTTTGCTTTTCCAACCAAAAACTCTTGACAGTGTGGTTAATTTGTCTGCCTGGAATAACCGCAGGACCATGAGACTGTGGTGGGGTAGCTGCCCACGTGCACACCCATTGTAGCACCGAACGCCAGGGCTGGATCTGCAGGAAGGGTGCTATTGCCCGCTGACGGCAAGATCGACGAGCGGCAGGTCCGAACTAGCGTCCTCCGAGAGTCTTCTCGGAAGATCTGCTGAGCATCTATTCGGAGGACCTCTCCACATTCATCAGTCTCTTCACAGACGTTGTATGTGTTTACGTTTATATGTTGTGCCCGTCCCCCTAGACAGCATGAAGAAGGGAGCTCCGGCAGATCCGCGGAGCTGACGTCTGCCTGCTGCTCGGCTTGTACCTGTTTGTGTGTTGCCTGCCTCATGCCGTGAGCAGCGCTTCTCTCCGGATGCGACACCCAGTTCGCCTTGAGCAGAGCTCGGGCCGTCTGCCGACAGCCAGATTCACAGTTGTCCGAGGTCTTTGTCTGCTGGATCAGATGAAGAAATTGAATGGGTGCGTCAAATCAGACTGTAAAGACTTAAATTTGGCAAGGGGTGGTTGGGATTGCCTGCATCTTCAAATTGGCCTCCACAGAACGGAGCAGCTGACGAGGTCTCGAATGCTGTCAGCCCTGGGGCAGTGTGATTTTTGTTGTTCCAACCTCCCCCCCCCCCCCCCCCCCCACCAGACTAAAGAATGAGGGAATTTTTCACAGGCGCTAGGATCCTTATTTTCTGACTTGCACTGCACTCCAGCAGAAAACACCATTTTGTGGGGCCTGCGTGCGACAGGATTCCTCCCTCCCCAACTTCATCTGCCTGCCCAACTCGCTGAGAAATGACTAAGCGGGGACTTTATTTCTGCGTCGCCAGTGAGTTCCGTACTCCGCCAGTGACTTGGGCAGGATGGTTTTGTGCCTAAAGTGGCAGAAGAAGTTGCCTTTTAAAAAGAATCAGACTCCACAGAGTAGCGTTAAGCACGAAAACGTGTATTTAAACCTCCAGAGTATTTCAAAAACAAAATGTCACTGCTTCTCAGATTAATCTGACCAGCAAAAATAGGGCCCTCGGATGGGAAGTGAAGTGTGGCCCTGCTTGTAATAAGTGTGGGTTATATTGGTTAGAACCACAGAACATTAAGCACAGAAACAGAGCCTTCAGCCCTTCTAGTCTGCATTGAACTATTCTTCTGCCTCGTCCCACTGACCTGCACCCAGTCCATAGTCATCCATACCTCTCCCATCCATGTACCTGTCCAAATTCTTCTTAAATTTTAAAATTGAACCCGCATTCAGCTGGCAGATTGTTCCACACACCCACCACTCTGTGTGTGAAGATGTTACCCAAAACTTATCCCCTTTCACTCTTAACTCATGTCCTTTGGTTTGTATCTCACCTTCCCTCAGTGGAAATTTATTCTGTCTAAAATCTTAAACACCTCTCTCAAATCTCCCCTCATTCCTTTACGCTCCAGGGAATAAAGTCCTAAACTGTTTAATCTTTCCCTGTAACTCAGTTCCTGAAGTCCAGGCAACATTCTAATAAATTTTCTCTGCACTCTTTCAATCTTATTGATTGCTTTCCTGCAGTTAGGTGACTAAAACTGCACACGGTACTCCAAATTTGGCCTCACCAATGTTCAACTTTTCCATAACATCCGATACTCAATACTCGGATTTATGTATGCCAAAATCTCTCTACAACCCTATTTACCTATGACACCACTTTGAGGGAATTCTCCATCTGTATTCCCTCTGTCCTACTGTTGGAGAGTGCTGTGGTTGTGCCACAATGAGACAATGCACTTAGACACTGTTTCTGATCCTTCCTTGTGTCAGCTTGGTTAAATTAGCTGGAAGGCAGCACGAATCTTGTATTATTGGAAGTCAGTTGAGTGGTGGAATTGGTGAAATTAATCAAATGTGATTTACTGTGGCAGATAGTGGCGTTTGCTTTTTTTAGATGATCTAACCTCTCACCCATATCCACCTCCTCCTGCCCCCTTCCCACCATTTTGTTCGGGTGCCTGCCTGCTTTTGACGAAGGGCTCAGGCTCGAAACGTTGGTTATGTATCTTTGCCATAAAGAACACTGCTGAGTTTCTCCAGCACTTTTGCGTGTCTGCATAAACTAGGATCACAATGTCTGCAGAGTTTTGCGTCTATCTCGTATTTGCTGTTTGGTTTGATCATCTGTGTATTTAAATGCTACTGTTAAGAGGATTTTTTTTTAATAGAAACTACTGCCCCCTCGAAGTAAACTGACGGTCTGAGCAAGTTTCCATTATGTATCGTAAGACTTTTCTTTGGTGGTCTGATTTATCAATGTGTCGTCTCTCGATTCATGTGATTGTACAGCCTTCCACCTCTGTTGTAATAATCTGTAATTATGTTAGCTTGTGATAATCATGAATTAACATTTTTTTAATATTTAAAACCAAAACACATACAAATTAAAATCTTTTTACTGGGGCTCAATTTGTTCTGTAACTGGCATTGAAACAATGCCTTTTAGGGTTGATGCCCTCTGCTGGCAAATGGTTTAGAGTTAGACCTTAGAACAAGAAGGAGACATCCCCATCAGTACTGTACCCTGGAGTTACACAGTGACAGACCTGTCCCCACCAGTACTGTATACTGATGTTATACAATGACAGACCCATCCCCACCCATACTGTACCCCAGTTTTTCACAGTGACAGACCTGTCCCCACCTGTACTATACCCTGGTGTTTCACAGTGATAGACCTATCCCCACCATACTGTGTGCTGATGTTATACAGTGACAGACCCATCCCCACCCATACTATACCCCAGTTTTTCACAGTGACAGACTCATCCCCACCCGTACTGTATCCCAGTGTTACACAGTGACAGACCTGTCCCCACCATACTGTGTGCTGATGTTATACAGTGACAGACCCATCCCCACCCATACTATACCCCAGTTTTTCACAGTGACAGACTCATCCCCACCCGTATTGTATCCCAGTGTTACACAGTGACAGACCCGTTTCCACCATTGAGGGTCAGTGTGAGAGGGACCCATTCCCACATTGAGGGTCAGTGTGTGAGGGACCCACCCCCCCCTAGTGAGGGTCAGTGTGTGTGACCCGTTCTCCCCCCCCCTCATGAGGGACCCGTACCCCCCAGTGAAGGTCAGTTTGTGTGTGGGACCTGTTTTCTCCCCCCCAGTGAGGGTCAGTGTGTGAGGGACCTGTTCCCCCCCCCCAGTGTGGGTCAGTATGTGAGGGACCTGTTTCCCCCCCCCCAGTGAGGGTCACTGTGTGAGGGTCCATACCCCAGCCCTTTTAGGTGCTTTTGGAATTTGATTCCCAGTGAAGGGCTCAGACACGAAAGGTCAAGTGCCTCTTGCTTTCCCTGATCCTGCATGGCCTGCTGAGTTCCTTCAGCACTTTGACATACTGCTCCATTCAAAAACGATTTGTGACTCGCTTGGTTCTTTGCTGACCAACTCCATTGCACCTCTGCCAATCGGAATTGTCTTGCTCCACTCAGCCAGTATTGAATCGAACAAGAGTTTGTGCAGCTGGGGAGGCTGCAGGAGCGCTGGAGGCAAATCCACGGACACTCAGTGACACTGGGGCGGGGTCTCTCTTTTGCTTCTCTTTCTCTGACTAAGAGGTACCTGGAAATTTCTGGTGAGGGTGAATCTATCAGCCTTACGGCAGGGTAAATCAAACTACGTGTAACATTGCATCTGTTTCATGGCATGACAATAAAGGAATCTTGAACCTTAAAGTGGGAAGATTAACTCGTCCAGCTTCCTCTCACCATCTCCCACCATCCCAACTTATAGAAGGCATCTCTTACTAAAAAGAGGGCCTTTCTGCTATCCTGATCCGGAAAGGGTGTCGAAGTTGGGAGGCAGCGGCCTGGCTGTGTTTGACAGTGTTTGAGTGAAATCAAAGATCTGAGGTTGCTGGCATGCAGGCCACCCGGGTCTTCATCAAAGGGCACAGCATTCTCATGGGGCTGGTCATCTCCCCGACCCACCTCCTTTCCCTGGCCTGTCAGCCCTCATGATCTACTTCTCTTGGAAAGCCATCTGTGGGGAATTTTGAAGAGTTTTGGAAAGGCAAAGTTCTGTGAAAAATTCCAGATTGGATCTTGCACAATTTGCAACAGACTGGAGGGGCTCCGTGGATTGGGCAGGCATCCATGGAGAGAAATGGTCTGTCAACATTCAGGACTGCTTATTCTAATTCCAATCCCAATCCAGCTTCTCGATACTTTTGGAATTTAGTCCAATTTATCTTAGAGGGAATATAGTTTGGCACTGATGTCATGGGAGGGGGGGGGGGGGGGGAGGTGTGTGACACCATCAGAGAGGGTGACATCAAAATGACCATCTATAAAATTTCTGTGCAGTGTTTCAGCAGAAATTGTTTATTTTTTATAAAAAAAAATCATTTTCCATCAGCCCAGCTGACATGTATCAATAGACCTACAAGGCTAAAACTCAATGTCCGTTTACCCTTTGAACCTTCCAATGCGATCTGGTCAGAGCTGTTGTTATTCCCCAATGACGACACTTCGAATCACGTGGTTCCGTCTGCACCCGCCATCAGCAAGCGTTGTTGTTTTCGTTGCTGCTGGTGTTTTTATTAGTTGCTGCTTTTGTCAAAGGTTCTGGTGCTTTAGCTACCCGGGATCGCTGTCTGAAAAAGGCGCGAAAAACCACGAGGAGCCCTTCTGCCACACACACAGCATCTTTCTGTATCAGAGCCAGTACCACCAGGCTTGAGGAACAGCTTACAGTTCTTGGATTCTGCCACGAGAGGTCAGGAGAGGTACAGAATCGAGACAACTTCGGCAATAAACTCTTGGAAGTTCCTGCTGACCAAGTTGGCATTCTGGGCTAATCTTATTTGCTTGCATTTTGCCCTCAGCCCTTCCTCTCCTTGAATCTATACAAATGCCTTTTGAATTCTGCTACTGTGCCAACTTCCGATTTAAACTTAAGGCATACAGTATGGTAACAGGCCCTTCTGGTCCACGAGCTCGTGCCGCCCCAGATACACCAATCCCCTTAGAGGATGGGAGAAAACCAGAGCACCTGGAGGAAACCCACGCAGACACGGGAAGAATGAACAAACCCCTCACAGACCGCACCAGATTCGAATCCGGGTCACTGGCGCTGTCAAAGTATTGTGCCAATTACTGCACTGCCCCGATTGGGGCATCGGGAACCCGGATGCGGGAGGGGGGGACTGGGTGGCGTCCCCAATTGGGGCATCAGGAGCTCAGAAGGGGGGTGGATTGGGTGGTGTCCCCAATCGGGGCGTCAGGAGCTCGGATGGTCAGGACCTGGTGGTAAATCCACGTTCAGGACATCAGGAGCTCGGATGAGCGAGCAGCCTCGGAGAGAGTCCGTGGTCGGGGGGCAGTCAGGTCCAAAAGAGGGGGATATCGACTGTAAGTATTTACGGTATTAGATTCGACGATTTCTGATCAGCACCTTGCAGTGGGGCTGGTCTGTTCCAATGAAAGGTCGTCAAGATTTTAGTGAAACAAGGAAGTCTGCTGGCACTGGGACCAACAGCAATATTACAAACGTGCTGGGGAAACTCAGCAGGTCACGAACCATCCGCAGGAAGTAAAAGGCAGCCCAACATTATGGGCCTCGGCCCTTTGTCATCAAGCTTTGAATTTAATTCTTTAATTTGGGTTTTTTCTCTCCCCTGACATGCTGGTTGACCTGCTGAGTATCTATAAAAATGTCTTTTATTTCAGAATTGGAACTGTCATGAACACGTCACGAAATCCATTGTTTAAACATTGCCATAAATTACATTTCAAAATATTGTCCATTCAGGGATCTGATGACCGAGAGGGTTTTGTGCCGGTGGGTGCTCGTCTTCAGACTCCTGATGGTGGCAGTGTCAAGGGGGCCTGGCCTGAGCAGTGGTGGGGGGTGGGGGGGGGGGGGTCCTTGAGGATAGAGGCTGCTTTCTTAAGACACTGCCTCGTGTAGATGTCCTCGGTGGAGTGAAGTCTGGTGCCCGTGATGTCGCAGGCTGAGTCAACCAAGGGTAAACTGTAATATTTTGTATTGCACAGTTCCACCATTGCTTTCTCTCTCTTCCAAACCCCACTCACACCATTTAACAAATAATACCATCCTCTCAGCCTCCATTACCAGTGTCACTCGGCCTCCCTACATCACAGATATTTCCTTTGCTCTTTACACTTCACACAACCTGTTCCATCAGTCACTTTACTGGTTCTGATGAAATGGTCTCAAGCTGAAGCATTCTCTCTCTCTCTCTCTCTCTCTCTCTGCTCGCTCTCCTTCATTCTCTCTCTCCCACTCCTCCCTTTGCAATCTCTCTCTCTCCTCTTCCTTTCCAATCCCTATCCCTCTCCTCTCTCGATCTCTCTGATTTGATCTTCCAGTGGCCAACCGTTTTAATTCCACACCCCATCGCCACACCGGCACGTCTGTCCACGGCCTCACGTACTGTCAAGTTGAGGCCGCCCACAAATTAGAGAATGAACACCTTATATTCCGTCCGCACAGCTTCCAACCAGAATGGGGAATATTGACTCTTCCAATATCCATTATCCTGCTTCCCCGGTTTCCCCCCTTTCCCTCACCCCCCTGTCTCCCTTCCTCCAGTTCCCCAACCCCCTTCTTTGCCCTCTGCCCTTTCTCCCCTATCACTTCTCAGCGTTTTACTCTTCTCTTTCACTGGACAACAATTTTTTCAAAAGGTTTGCTTCCTGGAAAAAATTGGAGATCGTGATAGACAACTTCAAGCTGGACACAAAGATTATTTCAGATTTGCTGCATCATGTAGGACATTGGAGAAACATTAAATTAACTTTTATTGAATTTAGCAGATTTAACTCATAATGATGCTGACATGTTATGTTAGTTCAACCGACCTAAAAATGTTTTGCCACTGATTTTCATTCATACTCAGCATCTGATGCCTCTCATGTTAGTGCCCAACAATATTTGGCCGGCATTGATGGATTCCTGTTGCCCTGATGCCGCTTTTCCACAATCGCAATGTCCCAGTGAAACCTTTCACCGTGTTCGTCACTGACAGTGCCGAGATCAGCGGGGAAGACGTCCATGTTCAAATGCAGAAAATGAATTTTCAATGACATGTTGTACTCCGAGCTTGAAGTAGGCTTAAAATATGACAGGACATCACAAAACTAGGTTATATCTAAAAAATGGTACATGATAGGAAAGTTTTACGGTGATTTTCGTGACCAGCAGCCCCAAATCCATAAGATATAACCAAAAGTGTTCAGGAAACAAAATCTTCATTGTCCAGTGTTACCTTTTAGTTTGTTCCTCCTCTTTCCCCTCTCCCTACTGCCTGATTTTCGACCCTTCTGAAGAAGGGCTCAGGCCTGAAATATTGGTTACATCGATGCTGTGTGACCTGCTGCTTTTCTCCAGTATTTTTGGGGACCGCATTCTGACTATATGCATTATCTATTCCCTTCAAGATTTTTTATTTTAGATGTGTAATGTAGGGATTTGTTTATTAGGATTCTCATCAGACAGAAGGCTGTTCAGCTCAATGAGTTTATCCTGGCTTTCAATGCAATCCCATTTGCTGATAACTGGTCTTGTGGCAACTCCATCAACTTTCCTTGTATTCTTTGACCACTCACTTCCATGGCATAGTTTACCACAGCCATTTAACCCACCAACTTGCAAGTGAGAGGAAACTGGAGCACTCGGAGAAACAAGAGAGCAAGCAAACTCCACGCAGACCGCACTGGAGGTCAAGATTGAACCTAGGACACTGGAGCTGTGAGGCAGTGGTTTACCTGTTGCACCACTGCTATGCCCTCAGATTGCATTGTACAGAAAGCTGCCTCATATAAGAACAAAGGAGGAGAAGGGGGGGGGGGGGGGACAGCGGGAGGGGAAAGTAGACGCTCCAGATCATGACTGTTGCCTGTGGGAGATCTGGACAATGCCAGTCACAGCTGGACTCTTTCTTAGACCACCCGCACTCCCACATCTGGACTGACTCTGACAGCTCCACCCACCCACATTCACACAGAACCACTCTGATCATTTTACTAACACTAAATGCCACAAACTAGGAGGTGACACAATGCTGCAGTTTGTAGAGCCGTGTGTGTGTATATGCATGTGCACACAAAATAGTTCAAAACTCACTAATTTCTAGGAAGGAACAAGATTGGAAAATGGCCAAAGTGATACCCTTGTTCAACAACGGAGGAACTCAAGGCAGGGAAGGATCAACCAGTTACTTTAACATCCATTGTTGGCAAGTCGAGTGGAAAACCGATAACCAGAGGTCATAGGTTTCAGCTGAGAGGGGGAGAGTTTTAACAGGAACCTGAGGGGTAACATTTTTAACCAGAGAGTGGTATGTGTGTGTGGAACAGGCTGCCAGCGGCTGTTAAGGCAGATAGAATTGCAATGTATTAGAATATCGGATGGAAGCATGGATAGGATGGGTTGAGATCTGGGCCAAATTCAGGCAGGTGGGACTAGTGAGGGTGGGGCATTTTGGTCTGGTGGCGGAAGGGAAGAAGCTGTCCTTGAGCTGCTGAGTGTTCGTCTTCAGCCTCTTGTACCTTTTCCCTGATGGTAGCAGTGAGAAACAGGCATGGGCTGGATGATGGGGGTCTTTGAGGATAGAGGCTGCTTTCTTAAACACTGCCTCATGTAGATCAAGTTTGAGACAACATTGTTTGAATTCCTTGAGAATGTAGGAATTGATGGTTGGAGAGGAAATTGCAGATGTACATATATAGATATCCAAAAGGCATTTGTCATGACCTCATATAAGAGGTTATTGCATAGATTAAGATCCTATCATACGAAACAAAATTATGAAGGGCATAGGTAAGAAAGAGGTAGGTAAGTTGTTTCCATTGGTAGGGGAGACTAGAACTAGGGGATATAGCCTGAAGATTCAGGGGAGTAGATTTAGGATGGAGATGAGGGGGAACTGCCCTTCCCAGAGGGCGATGAATCTGTGGAATTCGCCATTGAAGCAGTGGAGGTGACCTCAGTAAATACATTTAAGATGGAGATGAGCCGATTATCAGATCAGCCATGATCACATTGAATGGCCAAGCAGACACGACGAGCCGGATGGCCGACTCCCGCTCCTATTTCTTGTGTTCTTACAGAGGAATCATGTTAGGGTAATGGCAAAGTGGCTGTCATATAGTTTCTGCTAACCTGCTCTCCTTTCCCCCGCCCTTTCCTCCCCCACCCGCCCCCCGCCCCCCGCCGGTCAGGTCTCCAGCCCGTTTTCTCTCTATTCAACCTCCTCCCCTTGATCGCTGCTGTCCCCTCCCTCCCTCCTCCACCCATCACCTCCTGCCTGTGAGACCACCCCTACCTCCCCCTTCCCCTTTCATTCGGACGCCTGCTACATTGATGAAGGGCTCAAGCCTGAAATATTGGTTATGTGTTTTTTTTCTGTTTGACCTGCTGAGTTTCTCCAACATTGTGTTTTTACTTCAACCACAGTGTCTCGAGACTTTTGTGTTTTTTTGTGGGACATTTGAGGTAAGGAGTCATGGAACCAGTGTATTGCCTCAGTTCTTCTTCATCGTCATTTGTTTCCTATTTGCACTAGTGGCATCACTAGAGCTGACGTCTCTGGTCCGGTAACTTATGGTATCACCCGCCCCCCACCCCCCATGGACCTCCTCCCGCACCAGACCATACAGAATCCTTAGTAATGTTTTTTGTTCTAATGTTACTTATAAATCGCCAACACTAATGGCCCCAAAATTGCCGCTAAAACACCAGAAAACATGAAAAAAGCAGCGACTATAAAAACATCAGCAGCAACAAAAACAACAGCGCTTGCTGATGGCGGGTGGAGATGGAACCACGTGATTCGAAGCGTCGTCGTCATTGGATAATAATGACAGCATTGACTGGAGCACAGTAGAAGGTTCAAAAAGTAAACACATTGAGTTTTAGCCTCGTGGGTATAATTGATACATGTCAGCTGGGCTGACGGAAAAAGTTTTTGTTGTTATAATGAACGACAGGGATATTTTTAGAAAAAAATAATAAATTTCTGCTGAAACATTGCACAAAAATTTTATAGACAGTCATTTTGGTGTCACCCCCTTGGATGGTGTCACACAGTACGGTCCACACTCCCCCCACCCCCCCCCCCCCCCCCCACCCAGTGATGCCAGTGATTTGCAATAAATATATGGAACATGCGGGATTTCCAAGCTCACCGATGGCACAAAAATAGGTAAGTGAAGAGGAAAATGGAGTTCTGCAACTGGACATAGGGAGCATGAGTAATCACTCACTCGGGGTGGGGGAAGCAAAACTAGTAGAGTTGAACAAGGTGAGGTCTGAGGTCAGGCATTTCAGTCAGAGAAATCTAAGGCGGGAGGATCCTAAAAAGGGTGTCGATTTAAAGCAGAGATGTGGAGAAATGTCTTTAGCCAGAGGGTCGCGAGTCTGTGGAACATGCTGCCACTGCCGGTTGTGGAAGGGAGGTATGTAAGGCAGAGGTTGACAGGTATTTGACGAGTCGGGGCATCAACGGTTACGGGGCGAGGCCGGGAAGTGGGAGGATGGATCTGCTCGTGATCAGAAAGGCGAAGCGGACTCAATGGGCCGACTTCTGCTCCTGTATCTTGTGACCTCATGATTATGATCTTGTAAATGGCACACGAGGGAGATTCAAGGGGCATTGCGGTAATGCAGAATAGTTATTAGACAAGTCCAACAAGCGATGGCATTTCAGCTTTTATTCTGAAGATTTTGGGGTTGGAGAAAAGGGAGGCATCGATACAGTTGTACAGGGCATTGATGAGGTCACCCATGCAGTTTTCCTGACCTAACAAATCATGGTGTAGTATTGACCAAAAGATCAGAAGACATAGGAACTGAAATAGACTATTCAGCCCATCGAGTCTGCCCCATCATTTACATAGAAAACGTACAGCACAATAAGGTCCTTCGGCCCACAAAGTTGTACTGAATGTACCTACCTTAGAAATTACTAGGCTTTCCCATAGCCCTCTATTTTTCTAACCTCCATGTCCCTATCCAAAAGTCTCTTAAAGGACCCTATCATTATCTGGCTCCACCACCACTGCCAGCAGGCCCATTCCGTACACCCACCAATCTCTGCACAAGAAACATACCCCTGACATCTCCTCAGTCCCTACTCCCCAGCACTCTTGTGGCCACCATTTCAGCCCTGGGTGGGGGGGGGGGTGGGGGAAAGCCTCCGACTATCCGCAAGATCAACCCCTCTCGTCATTTTGTCCACCTCTCTCAGATCGCCTCTCGCCCTCCACCGCTCCACGGAGAAATGGCTGAGTTCTCTCCAAGCTGATCCATTTCCCCACTCAGCCCGTTCTCCCCACAACCTTTGATGCCCTGGCTAATCAATCACCTATCAATCTGTCTTAAATACCCCCAATGACCTGGAATGAAAGGGGCGCCAGGCAATACCAATGTCCCCTAGCTCTAGTCTTCCCCACTAATGGAATAACTTACCTACCTCTATCTTATCTATGTTTTCATCCCCTTCTCATTCTTCTAAATTCCAGCGAGTACAGCCCCAGACGACGCAATATCTCCTCAATGGCCAACCCCCTCATCTCTGGAATCAACCTGGTGACCCTTCTCTGCACCGCCTCCGAAGCCAGTCCATCCTTCCTCAAGTCAGGAGACCAGAACCGCCCGCGGTGCTCCAGATGCGGCCTCACCAGGACTTGGTATGGTTGCAGCAGGACCTCCCTGCTCCTAAATTCAATCCCTCCAGCAAGGAAGGCCAACATTCCATTTGCCTTCCCGACAGCCTGCTTTCATTCTTGGATAGACAATGGGTTCAGGAGTAAGCCCTTCGGCCCTTCAAGCCATTCACTGTGATCAAACCTGATCAGCCATAATATGTCCCCATATCCCTTGACTCTGCTATCTTTAAGACCTCTGTCTAGCTCTTTCTTGAAAGCATCCAGAGAATTGACCTCCACTGTCTTCTGAAGATGCTGCATGGCCTGCTGAGTTTCTCCAGCATATTTGCCTTCTGCACTCCTGTTTCCTTGTGTTCCTGGTGGAATAGAGGCTGGGGGATGTTGGATGAGAATGTGAGAAGAATAAAAATGAGTTGTTGTAGGATTAGAGTGAAGAGAGGCCTTTCCTTTGCTCTATGACCTCTGGAATCTCGTTCACGCTAAAGGTCCTCAGTATCATTATCACCCCTCTAGGGTGTGAAATTCCTCAGACAAGACCTCATGGTAGATAGAACGAATTTCAGAGGAGTCCACCTCCACGTGGACTTTCCTGCTTGTTGAGAATGTCTGGACCAGGAAGCAATGGTCTTCATCCAGCATTGGAGCACAGGATTCCCTGCTGCAAGGGATGTACTCAGAGGGTCACATGGAGACAGACGGTGACATCTGCCCGCTATGCTCTTTGGTGTGAACGTTGCCAACTGCCAGATTCTTGGGGGGGGGCGGGAGAACCTGCTGAGTGAGGCACCGAATCTCAGTGCAGCCTCCGCAAAGGCCCAGCTCCTGCCTCAACAGGATGCTGAGTATCGGGTACTGCGTAACAGAACCCTTTGGACTCCATGTCCCGGTTTTCCGGGACTGCAACGTGATGTACTCTGTATCTAGGTATTGGTTTACAATCAACAAGCGCACATGCTCCATATCCCGGTTTTCCGGGACTGGTTTTATACCCAACCACCAGCTGGTACATACGGTAGTTTACTCATGGACCCAGTCTGGAGAATATATTATGAATGGTTAAAAATAGCTAGAGTCCAAAGAGCTAAACGTGCCATGGTGCAATGTACGAGGAACAATCATGAGTGGCGTTGACATATTGTCAGAGAATGTATTGAACTGATGGTATGTTGACCAGAGAAAAAAATGCACTGATTGTATCTATTGCAACTAAACTAAATATTTGGAAAAAACTTTCAGTGGAAGGCCAATATTCCATGGTTCCTTGGCACTCTTATTGGGCAGAAAAAAATTCTGAGACTGCACCGCAGTGGCTGCGGAGAAATGGACCGGAGGTCAATCCACAGGACCATAGAGTGGATCACTGGAGTCTCCCTCCCCCTCCCCCTCCCATACAGGCGTGCAAAATCATCGGGGACCCCTTCCACACAGCCTCTTTCAGCTGCTCCCATTGGGGAAGAGATCCAGGAGGATCAGAGCCAGCACCGCCGGGCTGAGGAATAGCTTCTTCCCACGGGCAGTGAGAACGCTGAATGACCACAGGAACGGCTTGCACTCGCCCTCCAAGACTCTCCTATGTACAAAGCAATATTTATTTATTTGTATTGTTTCCGTGTTATGTCTGGTTGTGTGTCTGCGTGCTTTTGCACTGAGGACTGGAGAGCGCTGTTTTGTCAGGTTGTACTTGTGCAATCAGATGACAATAAACTTGACTTGAAGAAAGATCTGCATTTATATATCACCTTTCCCAATGTCCCTAAACCCACATGTAGCCAATCAAATCGCCCCAAATGGCTTTCACTATTCTAATGTGGGAAACGCTGTCAATCAATTGTTTGCAATGAACTTTCTTTGTCACTGTGCGATAATGGTCATAGAACCACAGAACCATAGAACACGACCGCACAGGAGCAGGCACTTTGGCCCATCTAATCTGTGCTTCTTCTGCCTATTCCCATTGACCTGCACCTGGATCATGCCCCTCTCATCCATATCCCTCTAGCAGCCAGGAGAGGCCAGAAAGGGAACATAAGAAATAGGAGCAGGAGTCGGCCATCCGGCCTGTTGAACCTGCTCCACCATTCAAAGAGATCATGGGTGATCTGAAGATGGGCTCATCTTCACCTCTCTGTCTTTTCCCCAGATCCCTCAATACCCCTACTATATAAAAATCTATCCAACCTTGGCATAAATATATTTACTGAGGTCACCTCTATTGTTATGAAGACATTCTCCAAGATTCACAGGAAAATAGATCAGCTCTTTGAGTGGTGTCACACCAACAACCTTGCACTCAATGTCAGCAAAACCAAGGAGACGATTGTGGGCTTCAGGAGGAAGTTAGGGAAACACGACCCAGTCCTCATCGAGGGCCCAGCAGTGGAGAGGGTCAAGAACTTCAAATTCCTGGGTGTCAACATCTCCGAGAATCTGTCCCGGAGCCTGCACATTGATGTGGTCACAGAGAAGGCTTGCCAGCGGCCATACTTTGTGAGATGTTTAAGGAGATTCAGTGTGCCACCGAAGACTCGCGTAAACTTCTACAGGTGGAGCATGGAGAGCATTCTGGTTGGTTGCTTCACTGCCTGGTACAGAGTTGCCAACTCTCAGGACCAGAAAACACTCCAGAGGGTTGTTAACTCGGCCTGCGACATCACGGGCACCAGACTTCACTCCACTGAAGACGTCTACAGGAGGCGTTGTCTTAAAAAAGCAGCCTCTATCTTCAAAGACCCCACCACCACCCAGGCCATGCCATCTTCACTCTGCTACCATGGGGTAGTAATAAGGTACAGGAGTCCGAAGACGGCACAAGGACGGCCTCTTCCCCTCCGCCATCAGATTCCTGAATGGTCAATGAACCCCAGACACTGCCTCACTTTTTTTTGCAGTATTTCTATTTATTTTATAAGGCGGTTTATATAATTGTCTGCTCGGTCGCAAAACCACGAAATTCCTGCCACGGTCATGATTCTAGGGAAGAGAATCACAGCTTGTTTAGCTGAGTAGAAGGTTGGACACAACGCAGAGGCCCCCACCTCCCCCCCCCCCCCCCTCCTCCAATATCCCGGTGATTCACACTGGCGGTCGAACGGGAATCTGGAAGAGGCTCACAGAAGGCAGACAGGAGAACATTGGAGCTGCTAACCTCGGAGAGAAGCAGCAGGGGGAGAAGGAATGATGCTACGCTTTGATTAAGAATGCGATGGAATTATTTTCCAAGCAGTTACATCGGAATGCAAAGCATCCTCCACGAGGCACTGGAGAGATTGCTTGATGCTGATTTAATTTCAAGCGGAATTCTCAGAGCCCTGTTCCCTATTTTTAGAACCCTATCTTTTCTCTCTCTCTCTCTCACCCCCTCTCTCATTCTCTCTCTCTCTCATTCTCTGCCTCATTCTCTCTCTCTCATTCTCTGTCTCTCATTCTCTCTCTCTCATTCTCTGCCTCTCATTCTCTGACTCATTCTCTCTCTCTCATTCTCTGTCTCTCATTCTCTGTCTCTCATTCTCTCTCTCATTCTCTGCCTCTCATTCTCCGCTTCTCATTCTCTGCCTCTCATTCTCTGCCTCATTCTCTCTCTCTCATTCTCTGTCTCTCATTCTCTGTCTCTCATTCTCTCTCTCATTCTCTGCCTCTCATTCTCTGTTTCATTCTCTCTCTCTCTCATTCTCTGCCTCTCATTCTCTGTCTCATTCTCTCTCTCTCATTCTCTGCCTCTCATTCTCTGTCTCATTCTCTCTCTCTCATTCTCTGCCTCTCATTCTCTGTCTCATTCTCTCTCTCTCATTCTCTGCCTCTCATTCTCTGTCTCATTCTCTCTCTCTCATTCTCTGCCTCTCATTCTCTGTCTCATTCTCTCTCTCTCATTCACTGCCTCTCATTCTCTGTCTCATTCTCTCTCTTTCATTCTCTGCCTCTCATTCTCTGCCTCTCATTCTCTGCCTCTCATTCTCTGTCTCATTCTCTCTCTCTCATTCTCTGCCTCTCATTCTCTGTCTCATTCTCTCTCTCTCATTCTCTGCCTCTCATTCTCTGCCTCTCATTCTCTGTCTCATTCTCTCTCTCTCATTCTCTCTCTCTCTCATTCTCTCTCTCTCATTCTCTGCCTCTCATTCTCTGCCTCATTCTCTCTCTCTCATTCTCTGTCTCTCATTCTCTGTCTCTCATTCTCTGTCTCTCATTCTCTCTCTCATTCTCTGCCTCTCATTCTCTGTTTCATTCTCTCTCTCTCTCATTCTCTGCCTCTCTTTCTCGGCTTCTCATTCTCTGCCTCTCATTCTCTGTCTCATTCTCTCTCGCTCATTCTCTGCCTCTCATTCTCTGCCTCTCATTCTCTGTCTCATTCTCTCTCTCTCATTCTCTGCCTCATTCTCTCTCTCTCATTCTCTCTCTCTCATTCTCTGCCTCTCATTCTCTGTCTCATTCTCTCTCTCTCATTCTCTGCCTCTCATTCTCTGCCTCATTCTCTCTCTCTCATTCTCTGTCTCATTCTCTCTCTCTCATTCTCTGCCTCTCATTCTCTGCCTCTCATTCTCTGTTTCATTATCTCTCTCTTATTCTCTGCCTCTCATTCTCTGTCTCATTCTCTCTCTCATTCTCTGCCTCTCATTCTCTGTCTCATTCTGTCTCTCTCATTCTCTGCCTCATTCTCTCTCTCTCATTCTCTGTCTCTCATTCTCTGTTTCATTCTCTCTCTCTCATTCTCTGTCTCTCATTCTCTGTCTCATTCTCTGTCTCATTCTCTGTCTCTCATTCTCTGCCTCTCATTCTCTCTCTCATTCTCTTTTTCTCATTCTCTTTCTCTCATTCTCTGTCTCTCATTCTCTTTCTCTCATTCTCTGTCTCTCATTCTCTGTCTCATTCTCTCTCTCTCATTCTCTGTCTCATTCTCTCTCTCTCATTCTGTCTCATTCTCTGTCTCTCATTCTCTCTCTCTCATTCTCTGTCTCATTCTCTCTCTCTCATTCTCTGTCTCATTCTCTCTCTCTCATTCTGTCTCATTCTCTGTCTCTCATTCTCTATCTCATTCTCTCTCCCTCATTCTCTGCCTCTCATTCTCTGTTTCATTCTCTCTCTCTCATTCTCTGTCTCTCATTCTCTGTCTCTCATTCTCTGCCTCTCATTCTCTCTCATTCTCTTTTTCTCATTCTCTTTCTCTCATTCTCTGTCTCTCATTCTCTGTCTCTCATTCTCTGTCTCATTCTCTGTCTCTCATTCTCTCTCTCTCATTCTCTGTCTCATTCTCTCTCTCTCATTCTCTGTCTCATTCTCTCTCTCTCATTCTGTCTCATTCTCTGTCTCTCATTCTCTATCTCATTCTCTCTCCCTCATTCTCTGCCTCTCATTCTCTGTTTCATTCTCTCTCTCTCATTCTCTGTCTCTCATTCTCTGTCTCTCATTCTCTGCCTCTCATTCTCTGTTTCATTCTCTCTCTCTCATTCTCTGTCTCTCATTCTCTGTCTCTCATTCTCTGCCTCTCATTCTCTCTCATTCTCTTTTTCTCATTCTCTTTCTCTCATTCTCTGTCTCTCATTCTCTGTCTCTCATTCTCTGTCTCATTCTCTGTCTCATTCTCTCTCTCTCATTCTCTCTCTCATTCTCTTTCTCTCATTCTCTTTCTCTCATTCTCTCTGTCTCATTCTCTCTCTCTCATTCTCTCTCTCTCATTCTCTGTCTCATTCTCTGTCTCATTCTCTCTCTCTCATTCTCTGTCTCATTCTCTCTCTCTCTCATTCTCTCTCTCTCATTCTCTGTCTCATTCTCTCTCTCTCATTCTCTCTCTCATTCTCTCTGTCTCATTCTCTGTCTCATTGTCTCTCTCTCATTCTCTGCCTCTCATTCTCTGTCTCTCATTCTCTCTCTCATTCTCTGCCTCTCATTCTCTGTCTCTCATTCTCTGTCTCATTCTCTGTCTCATTCTCTCTCTCTCATTCTCTCTCTCTCATTCTCTGTCTCTCATTCTCTGTCTCATTCTCTCTCTCTCATTCTCTCTCTCTCATTCTCTCTCTCATTCTCTCTCTCATTCTCTCTTTCTCATTCTCTGTCTCATTCTCTCTCTCATTCTCTGCCTCTCATTCTCTGTGTGCCCCCCCCCCCTCTTCTCCCCTGGTTTA
>NC_091481.1:82788449-82863449 GCF_036971445.1 Narcine bancroftii
TCCTTCTCCCTATTCTCCCTATTCTCCCTATTCCCTTCTCCCTATTCCCTTCTCCTATTCCCTTCTCCCTATTCCCTTCTCCCTATTCCCTTCTCCCTATTCCCTTCTCCCTATTCCCTTCTCCCTATTCCCTTCTCCCTATTCCCTTATCCTATTCCCTTCTCCCTATTCCCTTCTCCCTATTCCCTTCTCCCTATTCCCTTCTCCCTATTCCCTTCTCCCTATTCTCCCTATTCCCTTCTCCCTATTCCCTTCTCCCTATTCCCTTCTCCCTATTCCCTTCTCCCTATTCCCTTCTCCCTATTCTCCCTATTCCCTTCTCCCTATTCCCTTCTCCCTATTCCCTTCTCCCTATTCCCTATTCCCTTCCCTATTCCCTTCCCTATTCCCTTCCCTATTCCCTTCCCTATTCCCTTCCCTATTCCCTTCCCTATTCCCTTCCCTATTCCCTTCCCTATTCCCTTCCCTATTCCCTTCCCTATTCCCTTCCCTATTCCCTTCCCTATTCCCTTCCCTATTCCCTTCTCCCTATTCCCTTCCCTATTCCCTTCTCCCTATTCCCTTCTCCCTATTCCCTTCTCCCTATTCCCTTCTCCCTATTCCCTTCTCCCTATTCCCTTCTCCCTATTCCCTTCTCCCTATTCCCTTCTCCCTATTCCCTATTCCCTTCCCTATTCCCTTCCCTATTCCCTTCCCTATTCCCTTCTCCCTATTCCCTTCTCCCTATTCCCTTCTCCCTATTCCCTTCTCCCTATTCCCTTCTCCCTATTCCCTTCTCCCTATTCCCTTCTCCCTATTCCCTTCTCCCTATTCCCTTCTCCCTTCCCTATTCCCTTCCCTATTCCCTTCCCTATTCCCTTCCCTATTCCCTTCCCTATTCCCTTCCCTATTCCCCTCCCTATTCCCTTCTCCCTATTCCCTTCTCCCTTCTCCCTTCTCCCTATTCCCTACTCCCTATTCCCTACTCCCTATTCCCTACTCCCTATTCCCTACTCCCTATTCCCTACTCCCTATTCCCTACTCCCTTCCCTACTCCCTTCCCTACTCCCTTCCCTACTCCCTTCCCTACTCCCTACTCCTACTCCCTACTCCCTACTCCTACTCCCTACTCCCTACTCCCTACTCCCTACTCCCTACTCCCTACTCCCTACTCCCTATTCCCTTCCCTCCTGTGACAAACAGCAGTAAATTCGGCTGCACCATATTATCCAATGCTCATTGACTCCCCCTACAAAGGACACGAGCAGAAGACCAACCCCACCCCAGAATAGTTTGTGGCCAACATTTTAATTTTTGTGTGAAGCAGGATTTAAAAATGTCCATTTGTTGTTGAGATTGCATGTGGCATTTGTCAGTAGATGTTTGGCATTTGAGAATAACTGACTCTTGATTTTCTGGAGTTTCCTCCAACCAGAATTGAGAAATAAGCCACTGTCTCAAAACCCAGAGTGCCAATGCAACCCAGAAAAACCAGGCCTCTTCTGGCCGAACCCATAGTCCACTGACCTTCACCCAGCAGAGGTGAAAAGATTCTGTCGCGGGCCGCCCAATTGAACCGTCACATCCTTACAAATGAAAATCCGTCGGCGTGAACCCTTCGCCCTCCCCCTTCAAAAAACGCATGCCCTCTGAAAATGGTACCGGGACAGTCGCAGATTCGACGGGCCCAACGGCCATTTCTTTTTAGTTTCCCGTGTGAATCGATTGCTGGTAACAAAACTGCGTCCTGCCTCGATACAGCAGATCCCAACCTTATTTTGTGTTCAGCAATCGCTTTAAAATATAGACAATTGCCATTCATACAGAATCTTCCCATGTTCAGGGCATTGTTTAACAGGCAGAATAGTTTCAATGGCCAAGCAGGTATTATTTTTTGGACATAAAATGAGGACAAATCAAAGGCGCCAGTTGCTGTCAAAAGAAAATAAGGTATCTTTGTCAACAGGGACATTTCAAAGGGTGGTCTGCAGATGGGAGATTTTGACCTTGAGACGTCTTGTTGGATTCAGGACGCCAAAGGCCAGTTGCCTTGATTTTAATTCAAGTGGAATCTGCTCTTTGTCTCGCTCCTGAGCGGTTCCAGCCTGCAGCTCTGTCCCACCACAGGTCCCGGGCTGGGGCTGAGAACTGAGTCCAGCCCGCGGGTGGACCCCCGTTCAACCTTGAGGTCTGGGATGAGGATCGACGCCCCTCTAAATAGCCCAGGGAATAGTGTCTGGACGGGGAAGGCTGGCTGCAAGGGAGACCCTGAGTTCCAGCATCTTCGCCTCGCCTTGGCCACCTTTCCTGTTACTGCTGTAACTCCTGGGCTAACTACCCCAGCCTAAAGGGAGAACGGCTTAATTTGCCACCAATGTGCATTGACCAACATTTTGCCTTGTTTCTTTTTAAATGCACAAGCATCTGACTGAGGATCAGTACACATCCTTCTTGAGCTTGGTGTCAATATTTGACCTGTCTTGTGGTGCTATGTAAAGGCAGCTTGTTGTATTAGACCAGTGGTTTCAACCTTTCTTCCCCCCCCCCCCACCCCCCCACTCACGTACCACCTTAAGTAATCCCATACTAACTTTAGAGCGCCAATGGCATCCTACGCTCTGTGGTTAGTAAAGGATGGCTTGGGTGGGGGGGGGGGGGGGAGGTGAGAGGAAAATAAAAGGTGAGAACCCACTGTATTGATGTCTGTTCACTGTTCTCTCCTCTGACTCAAATCTGGGTCCAGCCTTCTGTCACGTCAGAAGCGATTGAGAGCAAATGCTTTTAGTGCCTTGCTTTGGAGGGGGTGTTGTGACAGAGAGGAATCCTGCCATCTCAGCCTCTTCATTTGCTTGCCAGTATTACAGCTGGGGTCCATGGGTTAAATTCCAAGGTGAGATCACAAAATCAATAGAACCCTGATCCATAGAACATTACAGCTCAGAAACAGACCCCCTTCTAGTCCGTGCCAAACTATTTTTCTGCCTCGTCCCAATGACCTGCACCCAGTCTAAACCCCTCCCATCCATGTGCCTGTCCAAATTCTTCTTAAATGTTAAAATTGAGCCCGCATTCACCACTTCAGCTGGCAGCTCATTCCACACTCCCTCCGCTCTTTCTGTGAAGGCGTTTCCCCCTCTTGTTTCCCTCAACTTTTCCCCTTTCAAGTCCTCTGGTCTGTATCTCGCCTACCCTCAGTGGAAAAAAGCCTATTTACATCTACTCCGTTTATACCCCTCATAAGTTTAAATCCTTCTATGCTTCAGGGAATAAAGTTCTAACCTGTTTAACTCAGTTCCTGAAGTCTGCAAACATTCTAGTAAATCTTCTCTGCACTCTTTCCTGTAGTTCAGTGACCAAAACTGCACACAATCCTCCAAATTTGGCCTCGCCAATGTCTTATACAACTTTAACTTAACATTCCAACTCCTGCACTCAATACTTTGATTAATGAAGGCCAATATGCCAAAAGCTTTCTTTACAACCCTATCCACCTGTGACACCACTTTCAGGGAATTCTGTCTCTGTATTCCCAGATCCTTTCTTCTGTTCTACCGTACTCCTCCGTGCCCGACCATTCACCGTGTACGTCCTTTCATGGTTTATCCTTTCAAATTTCAAACCCTCACACTTGTCTGCATTAAATTCCCTCTGCCATTTTTCAGCCATTTTCCCAGCTGGTCCAGATCCCTCCTTCCTTACTGTCCACAACATCTCCAATCTTTGTGTCACCTACAATGGTACCATTTTAAATTTTAAAAATGTATATTTAAATTTTAAACATTTACATTTCGGACCATGAGCCCAATTAACCTACAAGCCCTGGTACGTGGGAGGAAACTGGAGCACCTAGGGAAAACCCACGTCTACAGGCAGCACGGGATTTGAACCCCAGACCCGATTGCTGCTACACTAAACCATTCCCTCTTATTGGAATATCGTTCAAGTAGAGGTTGAATTGATAGATGCTCACAGGATATTAAGTGGAGGTGATAGGGTAGATGGAGAGGAATTCCCTGATCAGGAGTCCTGGACTAGGGATAGGTTTCAGGCGTGATGTTTGGGGACTCTTGTAGAGGAGGAAGGCAGGAAGTGAAGCCAGTCCCTGTTTGCCTGGAAGGAATACAGGGGGAGGCTATTCAGCCTCTTGAGGCTGTACTAGTTCTTAATTAGCCCACCAGGTTTTTGAGCTTTTTATGTGGGGGGGGGGGAATTGCTTCTTAGTGGTCTGCTCTAATGTCCACCATCCCCTCCCCTCTGCCACCACCTACCCCCTAACAAGGGGAAAGAAGGCAGCATCTCTCTCTCTCCCTCTTCCTCCCTCTCTCCTTTCTTTATCTCTCCTCTCTCTCTGACCCCATGACTCTAAGAACCGGATTCTACAGGACTTTTATCTGAATCCAGATTGCATTTTCAAAAATGTTTAACGATACAGCACTAAACAAAGCTCTTCCATCCGGTGAAACCGGTGCCGGCCAATTACACTCAATGGACTGACCAATGTGTATTTGGAGGGTGGGCGGTGTGTTATCACGCGTGTGAATAAGAACTACGTTTCCCAGCATGCAATGTGCGCAGTTGGGCAGAAACCGGAAGTGGTATATGACGAGAGTCGCGGCCGTTGTCGTAGGAAGTCAGTCGAAGCAGCTCAAGGAAAATAGTCGGTTAAGTGTTAAACCCACGTAAGGTCATTCTTCTTGAAAGAACAAGCATAACAGGAAGAAAACGAAGCATTCCGGAAGACCCATATCTAGAGCATGCAAACTCCTTACAGACAGTGCTGGATTTGAACCCGGTGCCGGAATAGCATTGCGCTAAGTGCGCTGTGGTTGACTGTCCATTTTGAATGCAATTAGCATTTACTTTTCCAAAACCATAATTTATTTACCATATGTTCAATCAGGGCATGATACATAAAATAAAAACACACCGTAAATTCTGGAGGAACTCAGCCGGTCTCGCAGCATCCACAGGAGGTAAAGGGGGCAACACGGTTAGCGAAGCAGTTAGCGCAATGCCGTTACTGTGCCGGTGACCGGGGTTTGAATCTGGCCCTTCCGTAAGGAGCTTGTCCGTTCTCCCCATGTCTGTGTAGGTTTCCTACGGGGGGCTCCGATTTCAAAACATACTGGGGGCTTGTAAGTCAATTTGGCTGTAACTGGGCGACACAGGCTTGAGGGTCGAAAGGGCACGTTTTACTGTGTTGTATGTCTATATTTAATTTTTTTTTAAATTAAAGATATATTACTAACATTTCAGACCTGAGCCCTCCTTCAAGGTATGAGCAAAATGCAGACAGGCATCTCAATAAAGACTGGAGAGAGGACAGAGGAAGAATGGGGAGGGGGTCCAGACCAACAGACAAAAGGTGTTAATTGGATATGATCAGAGGAGAGGTGAGATTTGATTTTTGTCTCTGTGAAAGGAGAAGGAGGGTAAAAGGAAGAGAGAGACACACATACACACAACTCGAGGAAAGGAGACAAGGGGATGAATGTGGGGGGGGGGGGTGGTGTTTAATGGAAACCAGAGATGTTAATGGAGGATGCCCAGATGGGAGTTGAGGTGCTGTTAATGCCCAGCTGCAGATTTCTTTATTTTACTCCAGGTCACCATACCAAACTTTACAATACATTCAGATATTGTGATCTGAGGTCACAAACGTTTCCTGATGGCAGCAGTGAGAAAAGAGCGTGCGCTGGGCGGTGTGGGATCCTTGATGATTGCTGCTGCTCTCTGATGGCAGCGCTGTTCTCCATGGTGGGGAGAATTTGGCCTGTGATGACCTGGGCTGTGACCACTACCAAAATGTTCTCTTCAGTACACCTGTAGAGGTTAGATGAACAGGCCCTTCCATCCCATGAGCCAGTGCTGCCCAATTCCAGCTTTCAGCTCAGGGGTACTAGTGTCCCCAAACCAGACCGTGATGCAGCCGGTCAGCATACTTTCCACCACATGTCTGTAGAAACTTGCCAGGGTTTCCGATGTCATCCCCAAACCTCCGCAAACTCCTGAGGAAGTAGGGTCACTGACGTGGTTTCTTCGTGATGCCGTTAGCGTGTTGGTAAGGTCCTCCGAGATAGTTCGCCGAGCTGGCCGTCGGTGATCTGTCAGAATGCCTCGTCGTCAATACCTCATTGGGTTGCCAGTGAGTGAGGCGCTCTCCTTCACATTCTTCACTGCCAGTGAGTGAGGCGCTCTCCTTCAGATTCTTCACTCACTCCCAACGCCCAGTGCCCTCGAGAGGCCAACCTCCCCTCCATCTGTACCTCGAGCTGTCTTAGAAGAGGATCTAAAATGACAAAGCACCCATCTCACCTCAGTCACCTCATCTTCCCCACCCCCCCCCCCCACCCCTTTCATCAGGCTTGGAAGCACAAGGCCTCCACGTTCCAAGGCACTTTTTTTCCTGCTGTTATCAGATTCCCGAATGGACCTCATACTGACAAAAGAATCAGTGTGAAGGGCTCTTATAGGAACATATAAGATGCGTCGTCTGGGTCTGTACTCGCTGGGATTTAGAAGAATGAGAGCGGATCTTGTAGAAACGTATAAAATTATGAAAGGCCTAGATAAGTTAGAGGTGGGTAAGTTGTTTCCATTGGTGAGGAGACTAGAATTAGGGGGCATAGTGTCAAGATTCAGGGGAGTAGATTGAGGACGGAGATGAGGAGGAACTGTTTTTCCCAGAGGATGGTGAATCTGTGGAATTCGCTGCCCATTGAAGCAGTGGAGGTGACCTCAGTAGATATATTTAAGACAAAGTTGGGTAGATTTTTACACAGTAGGGGAATTAAGGGATATGGGGACAGGCAGGTAGGTGGAGATGAGCCCATCATCAGATCAGCCTTGATCTCATTGAAGGGTGGAGCAGGCTTGACAGGTGGATGGCCGACTCCTGCTCCTATTTGAGATGACCCAGCCCTGATTTTTCATGGCTATAATTTTCTCTATTCCATGCACAGTGAGCCTTTCCCGAAACTCTGCATGATTCACCCGCTAGGCTGAGGCACTGGTGGTTCCAGGAACTGAGGGGGAGCCGGTGATTGTCGGGTGAGTGGCGGAAGCCAGGGATATCCTAAGAGCAGCACAGAGGGTGTGGGTACTGGAGGATGCTCTCCCTGGGACAGATACCAACAGCACAAAGAGACCATCTGAGTGGGGAGGGGGGGTGGTCTGTGGAACGAGCGAATGTTTGAGGCAAGATTAAACCGCCATTGAAGAGAGGGATATATGGGCCAATGGAACTTGCCCAAGTAGATAGCAGTCAGCATGGCACAATGGGCCAAATGGCCTGTCAAACTCTTGTGGCTCGCCCTCCTGAAAATTCTCGGACAAGAATAGACTGCCTTCAGATCACAGGGGCTGATAAACAGCACAGCGGTGCGAGAGTAACACAGGAATGTGCTCCCTCCTCACACCTAGGTGACTGGTTGTCGATTCAGCTGTATGTGTAGGCCCAGCCCATGTTCAAAGACAAATGTTTCTGTGCCTGGAGCTGGTCGTGTCTCAGTAGGTGGGACCCTCACCCCTGACTCTGAGTGCCGTATGTTTTGGAATTAACACCCTTCCGTAAGTTTATTCCAAAAACCGCAGGCTGGCTGTGTTTACTGGAATATCAAGAGCATGTTTTGCTCTGTCAGATCTATTCAATGCCTCTGAGGTGGACATGAAAGATCTCCAGGCCACTATTCTGAGGAAGAGTGAAGAACTTCCCTAGTGTTAAATTTTAAATCAGAACCTGAATTTATTGTCATGAACAAGTCACAAAATTTGTTGTTTTGCAGCAGCGTCGCAGGGCAAACATTTATGTAAACCCCCTTACAGAATGAATAAAAATAGAGGAAGATAAAGTCAAAATGAGGCAGTGTCCGTGGTTCATTGTCCATTCAGGAATCTGATGGCAGAGGGGAAGAAGCCGTCCTTGTGCCGCTGGGTGCTCGTCTCCAGGCTCCTGGACCTCCTTCCCGATGGTAGCAAAGTGAAGAGGGCCTGGCTTGAGGGATGGGGGGGGGGGGGGTGTTGTCCTTGAGGATATAGGCTGCTTTCGTAAGACACTGCTTCTTGTCGATGTCCTCGATGGAGTGGAGTCTGGTGCCCGTGATGTCGCAGGCCGAGTTAACAACCCTCTGGAGTTTTTTTTCTTGTCCTGAGCACTGGCGCCTCTGTACCAGGCAGTGATGCAACCAGCCAGAATGCTCTCTTCAGCCAATTGATCTACACCCCGGGACATTTTGGTGGAAGGAAACTGGAGCAGCCGGAGGAAACATGCGCAGGAACGGAGAGAACATGCAAACTCTTGGTCGCTGGTGTTGTAACAGCTTACTGTGCTTCCCAGCTACCCTGTTCAGGAACAGAGTGAACGAGGGGAAGCTAGAGGAACTCAGTGGGTCAGTCTGCATCCGTGGAGACAAATACGTCAGTCTTGGTGAAACGTCCTGAATCAAAACTTTGACTGACCACTTCCCTCTATGGATGCTGGGTGACCCGCTGAGTCCCATCATCTTCTCCTTGTTCCCACAAGGTCTCTGTGCCCGCAGTTTGTAGTGCACAGAGATCGGTCCCATTGCGTGGCAGGGCAGTGGGCGTTGGCTGTGCCCAAAATGGCCACCGTGGTGGAAGCACAACACTATGGCTCTTGGTTCTGAAGTGTTCAGATCAACCACTGTGGATGTGCATTGGGAGTCGGTAGAGTTTCTATCTCCGCTCGACCACGGGCCCTCTATGCTAAGGCGGAAAGGCCGGGGTCAGAGTGGGGGGCCTGGGGGTGCTGGTGTTTCACAGTCAAACTGGAGCCCCACCTGTCCCAAAGACATCCAGGCTTGGTTGGTAAAGTGGCTGCCATAAATTCCCCTTGGAGTGTAGCGGGGGGATTGAATCCTGGGCTGGAGGGTGGATATGTGGGGAGATTAAAGTGGGGATAATGGACACTCCATGCTCAGTATGATCTCAATGGGCTGAAGGGCCTGTAACTGTGTTGTGTGGCTGTAGTTTTGTATATTGTCACGTGTATCGAGTCACAGTGAAAATCTCAATTTTGTGTACTGTCCAGACCTCGCCAAATGATCTCTGTATAACTTGAACCATAGCACACTACAGCTCAGGAAACAGGGCATTCAGCCCTTCTAGTCCATGTTGAAATATCATTCCGCTAGTCCTAGTGACCTGCACCTTTTCCATAACTCTCCAGGATCTCCCATCCATAACACATCCAACTTATTCTTAAAACTTAAGAGTGAGCCCGCATTCACCACGTCAGTTTGGCAGCTCAGTCCACACTCCCACCTCTCTCTGAGTGAAGACATTCCCCCTGATGCTTCCCCTTTCACCCTAAAGTCATACCCTCTTGTATTTATCTCTCCTAATCTAAGTGGAAAGACCCCACTCACATCCACTCTGCCTGTACCCCTCCTAATTTTGTAAACCTCCGTCAAATCTCCCCTCATTCTTCTGCCCTCCAAGGAATAACCTGTTTATCCTTTCCCTGCAACTCAACTCCTGAAGACCCGGCAACATCCTAGTAAATCTTCTCTGCCCTCTTTCAGTCTTACGGGAGTGGAGGATCTACCTCTAACTAAAGTTGGGGTTCAAGGTTCAGAGCATGGAGGTAAAGGTTTCATTAATGAAACATAATAATATATTTAGAAAGCAACATACATGAAATTCTTTAACCGTAAGGCAGACAGAGAGTCTACAGGTCTCCCCTTCAAGTACCGACCAGGCCTGAGCCTACTTAGCTTCCGAGATCAGACTATCCCAGGTGATTTCAGGCTATTAGGTGCAGGAACATAGAATGTTATAGTACAATACAGGCCCTTCAGTCCTCAATGTTGTGCCAACCTTTATATTCTGACCAAAAATACTAAACCTTTCCTGGCTCATAACCCTCCATTTTTCTTTCATCCAATTTCAGATTTATTGTCAAAGTACATAAATGAGGTCACATACAACCCTGAGATTCCTTTCTCCTGCAGGCCAGGCAGAATTACCACTAATTGGTAGTGCAATAAAAGAAATAACTCAATGTAAATGCATCTAATGACGCCGTCTCCACCTCCCTCGCTGGCAAAGGCATTCCTGGCACCTACAATTCTCTGTGTAAAAACACCTTACCTCTGATATCTCCCCTAAACCTTCCTCCCTTCACTTTCAGATTTTCAGGTTCCGATTTATTGTCAGAGCACATACATGATGACATCACATACAACCCTGAGATTCTTTTTCCTGCGGGCGCGGCAGAATTACCAGTAATTGGGAGTGCAAAAAATAAACTGCACACAGCGTAAACATGTACACGAATGAAGAAATGTCAACAGATGACGAATGTGAACAAACTGACTGACTGTGCAATACAGAGAGAACAAAAAGAAAATCAGCAAGAGTCCTTAAATGAGTCCCTGCTTGAGTTTGTCATCGAGGAGCCTGACGGAGGAGGGGGAGCAGCTGTTCCTGACGGGTGCGAGTCCTGTGGCCCCGACACCTCTTTCCTGACGGCAGCAGTGAGAACCGAGCGAGCGCTGGGTGGCGCGGATCCTTGATGATCGCTGCTGCTCTCCGACGGCAGCGTTCCCCGTAGATGTTCTCTCGGTGGGGAGGGTTTTGCCTGTGGTGTCCTGGGCTGTGTCCACTACCTGTTGCAGGGCTTTACGCTCAGGGGTATTGGTGTCCCCCGACTATGCAGCCGGTCAGCACACTTTCCACCACACCCCTGTAGGGTTTCTGGTGTCATAAATGTGCTGACCTTCTTCACCCCTGATCTCCCAATGATCACCTCTGACTTTCCCTTTCTGAAGTCAACAATCAGCTCCTTTGACCAGATGTTCTTTGGTATTGGCCCCTCCTGCCGGTGGGAGGTGGGGAGGAACCTCTGGATGTCGGCCTCTCAGAACCTTGTAGACCTCTATTAAGTCTCCTCTCATCCTTCCATCTCTCGGTTGAAGGACTGTGATAGATGATACCATGGGGCGCAATCAGGATGATCGGTCTGGAGCCTCACATAGATCAAACTAGGTATGGATGTGCTTTTAGCTGTAATCCATTACTGAGGCCAGTTTTTGTAAATTCCCCAATTTTTTTTCAATTAACAAAATTTACACTCCACATCTGCCATGGTGGGATTTGAATTTATTCATTAACCCAAGCGTCCTAGTAAATTAATCACAATTCTGTCGTAGCCCCCCACGAGAAGTGTAGCTTGGCAGAGTTTTGCGGGATCTTGTTCCGCAAAGCGCAGAAAACCACTATTGCTTCACCTCAAAGCAATTACTGAAGTACTCCCAGATCCTTCAGAGGTCTGGGGGTGGGATTGGATTCATTTGCATTTTATTTCCCTTCCACTATTTCCCAAAAGGCTTCTCAGGGAATGATGTTTTCCTGGCACCTGGGTCAGTGATGGAAAGACAGCAGAGCATTTGCATAAAGAGAAACAAAGAGGAGAGGGGGGTGGGGGGGGAGAGGGAAAAACGCTGGGAAGAGATATCAGGATGGAGAGAGGAACTGGGTCATCTGTGCGGATGAGAGGGGGAGGGAGAGAATGAGGGGGATAGAGAGGGAGAGAGAAAGTGAGAGGGGGAGGGAGACAGAAAGGAGGAATCTGAGAGGGAAAGGGAAGGTGCAGAGAGACAGCTAGCAGGATGGAGGGAGGAATTAGGCAAACGGGTGTACCTGTGAGTGTAGGGAGAGGGGGAGTGAGGGAAGGGAAGGGGAGAGGGGTAGGGAAGAGGAGAGAGGGGGAATGTAAAAGGTGAGGGGAGAGAGGAGAGGGGAAAGAGGGGAGAGAGAAAGGGGAAAGGAGGGAGAGAGAGAGAAAGGAGAAGCAAGAGGTAAAGGGAGAAGGAGAATGAGGCAGGAGAGGGGATAGAAAGGGGAGAATGAGAAAAGAGGAGAGAAAAGGGGGAGGAGAGAGGAGAGAGTGAAAGAGATACTGTTTGGGAGAGTTAGAGAGCATGTTGATAATAACCAGACCCTGCACTGAGGGAGAGATGAGAGATGACACATGACGGTCAGTGCAGGATGTGTGCATGTACTTAACTGTGTCAGACAGGAAACCAATTGACCTGAGTCTCTCCTGGAAACATTTTTTCCCCTCTCTCTCTCTCTCTCTCTCTCTTTCTCTCTCTCTCTAGCCTGGAGGATATGGCGCAAGTCCAGGGCACACCCTCCCTCCGAGAGTCCACCAACCCCGGGGTCTCAGGGTGTGAGGGAGGGTCTCTTGGTGATTCGGTCATTCGTCTTTTGAAGGCTGAATCTTTGTGCAGGATGGGACGGCTCAGGGGACCCCACGAATTATGGCCAGCTCTTAACGTACTGCAATATTATTGAGCAACATTCAACTGCACAGGACAAAGGGCTGCTCATTCCCACTCATTTGTCAGCTTCATCTCGACCTGGTATCTAAATGATTGCTCCCCTCCCCTCCGCCAGCTGCTCTCCAGTGCTTACAGCCCAGGGGGCTTCCCTTCGTTCAGCTCTAACCGGAGGCTTAGTCATTCAGCAGAATGGAGTCCCTCAGGACCCATGAGGAGCACAGACCCTGACTGATCTATCCCGCCACCTTGTCCAGGAATATCCAGGGCAGTTCTCGTGCCGGAGTATATTCAGAACCCAAGCCGAGAGTTGGATGGGGCTTGGACTGGGAGCAGGGAGAATGTGGGCAAACAAGAGAGAGACTCAAATGTAAAACAGAATCAGAATTTATTGCCATGAACATGTCACAAATTTGCTGCTTTGTGGCAGTATTACAGAGCTATAAATTACGTTTAAAAATAAATCAATTTGTGGGGGGAAAAAAGAGAAAGTGAGAAATCTAATGGCGGAGGGGTAGAAGCTGTTATTGATCTGCTGGGCGCTCGTCTTCAGGCTCCTGCACCTCCTTCCCGATGGCAGCAGTGTGCGGAGGGCATGGCCTGGGTGCTGGGGGTCCTTGAGGAGAGAGGCTGGTTGCATCTCTTGTAGATGACCTTAACGGAGTGAAGACTTGGCGCCCCTGATGTCGCCGGCCGAGTTAACAACTCTGTAGCCTTTCCTTGTCCTGAGCGTTGGCGCCTCCGCACCAGGCAGTGATGCAACCAGCCAGAATGCACTCCACCTGTAGAAGTTTTCAAGCGTGTTTGGCGATGAACTGAATCTCCTTAAACACCTCACAGAGTATAGCCGCTGGCTGGCCTCCTTCGTGATTGCATCAACGTGGAGGCTCCGGGACAGATCCTCGGAGGTGTTGACACCCAGGACTTGAGCTCTTAACCCTTTCCCTTGCTGACCTCTTGTTTATGTTCTCCTGAAGTCCACTATCAGCTCCTTGGCTTGTTAACGTTCGAGTGCAAGGATGTTGTTATGACACCACTCAACTAACTGATTTATCTCCCTCCTGCACGCTTCCTCATTGCTGTCTGCGACTGTTGACGACTGTGGGTCGGCATTTGAATTGTGCCTGGCCATGTGGCCACAGGTATAGAGGAGTGGGCCGAGCATGCGGACTTGAGATGGGCCTGTGCTGATCATCAGCGAGGAGGAGCCGCCGTTTCCGATTCCTACTGACTGTGGTCTTCCGATGAGGAAGTCCAGTTGCAGAGAGAGGGGTGCGGAGGCCCAGGGGTTTGAGCTTGTTGACTAGCACTGAGGACAAAGAAAAGAAAGGTCAAAAGAGGAGAGAGAGTGGACGGTAATACGAAGATGAAAACGAGACAAAGGAGAGACAGACGGTTTTACCATTTAAAAACGGGACAAAGTATTTGGACAGTCAGAGAGGAAGAATGGGAGAAACGTTGGCGAGGGCTTCGTCCGGGTGCTCCGGTTTCCTCCCACCCTTCAAATTGTACTGGGGGTGTCGGTCAATTGGGAGGCTCACAGGGAGAGACAGAGACAGACAGAAACACAGGCAATGGCACACACACCAATACCTCTAGTTGGGTAGTCCCTTGGGGCGAGGAGAGGTTCCTTCTACACGGGTTCCGCAGGCTTGGAGATGGCAAGACACTTGACATCGTGCATTGGGAACACGCCTGCATCAACAGAGGGAAAAATGCATCGCCACACGACATCCCAACCCACCCCCTCTAAGGCCACCTGGCTCACCCATGGTGGGGACTGCACGGTGAAGCCAGGGGAACCCCCAGTATTCACTGGTGGGACGGCGATGGAGTGGACTGTCCTGGGAGTTCACATATCACGAGTCTCCTTCTCCACTTTCTGCTGTCCTACATCCTCAGGAGTCAACGGGGATGTTCCACCTATTCAAATAGGCGTTGAGTTACGACCCCTGCAAACTCTCCTCCAACCACCTGGCCGTCTTTTCCCATTTTAGACGTGTAACGCTGGAGGGTAGGAAGGGGAGAGGAGGACTGTGTGAGATGCAACGGAGCAGTGGGATAAAAAGAGAGGGGGAGAGAGAGAAGGTGAGAGAAAGGGAAAGTAAGAGAGCGTGTGTGTGTCTGTGTGTGTCTGTGTGTGTCTGTGTGTGTCTGTGTGTGTGTGTGAGAGAGAGAGAGGATTCATCAACACAGATGAACAAAATATCAATAGCCACATCATCAAAAGATTGAAAGGAATTGAAAGACCTATCTGGTTATGTCAGATTTACAAGATTAAAAAAAAATATGTTTAGATAAAAAGCTAATGATTGAATTTAAAATGAAATTATGTGCTGCTATGAACACATCTGAACATACCTTTAGGGTATTCTTGCTGAGGAAGATTTATTTCAGGTATTTATTTTTCTTGAATTGATCCTGTTATCCTTCTGTGCTGCCATTTTATTCGTGCGCTGGTTAGGAAAGCTGGAGCCAGCAAGGGGCCACATTATATCCAACAGAGATCGGATGCATGAGGGTTGGAGCTATGTGAGCTGCAGCCACGTTAAAACCCCTGTGGATGGCAAAGGTGGTGTGGGAAAGGTTCCTTAATACTCACTGGTTCGCTTGGCCTGCAGCATGGAAGCAGGCCAATCGACCCATCACGCTCCTTCTTAACCCCACTCGCTATGTAGCCTTCCAATAAAAACACAGAAAAGTGGGAGGATCTCAGCCGGTCTCACGACATCTAAAGTTTTTAAATCTAATTTTTAAAAAAATTTTAGATGCGTGCCCCACTGGTCTGTGCTGCCCAATTAATCTACAACCCCCGATACTTCTCGAACAGTGGGAGGAAACCGGAGCACCCCGGGGGAAAATCCACAGACACGGGGAGAACGTACAAACTCCTTGCTGACCGCGCGGGATTCGAACCCCCGATTGCTGGCGCCATTGAATTGCTGCACTAACCACTACGCCAACCGTTCCACCCTAGGAGGTAAAGATATATTACTGAAGTTTTGGGCCTGATCCCTTTCTCCAAGGTGTAAGCAAATGGCAGGCCTCGTATCACAATATCTATCTTTACCTCCTGTGGATGCTGCGAGACTGACTGAGTTCTTCCTGCATCGCTGTGTGTGTTTTTAACGACATTCTCAGCATCTGCAGTGTTTTATGTTTCATATACGACAGCCCTTCTAAGCCTGGGCGAGTCAAGTGCTCATCCAGCGATGCTGCTTCCAGCACTCTTCCAGGTACTCACCATGTCCTGGGAGAGAAAGGTCTCCCTCACATCCATGTCCTCTGGTGTTAGCTACCTTAATCCGCTTTCAGATGGAATCGCTTGGAGAATGCGGTTCCGGGGTGTCTGCGAAGGGACACTCAGGTGGCAACGCTGAAGGCGGTGTTCTGCCACCTGAAAGGTCCGAAACGGGGAGAGGTGCCATGGAGCAAACGCCGGCCCCTGAGTCGGGGCAGGGGCAGCCATCTGACAGCTCGCCTTCCTGCTGCCTGACAGCCCCCTCCCCGCTGCCTGACAGACCCCCAGTGCAGGGATATGGGGTTGTAGAGGCTAGCGCGAGACTATGGGGCTCGAGAGTCTGGCGCGGGACATCAGGGCTGGGGTGGCCCGAGTGGGATGTCAGGGCTGGGGCGGCCAGTGACATCTGCAGTGATGTCCAGCTCTGGGGGACTGTCAGGCAGCGGGGACCTCTAGGCGCCTGAAAGCTGAAAGCCGCTTTGCCTGGTGCTGCTTTCAGGTGCAATGGGGGGGATTTCTCCGAGCTGGAGAATATACCTGCAGGAGGAGGGTTAGGTAAGTGCTCCTCCTGGCTGGGTTCTCCACTTTCAGGTTGCCACCCAACAGCCAGGTATTCTGGCCATCTAAAAGTGGCTTTAAGTATGGCGAGAAGTTTTCTGCAGTTTTATATACCTCAATCATGTTATCATTCCTCTGGAGGTAAACAGATCTTGCCTCTCCACTCTCACACAAGGTATAGGAGCAGAAACAGGCCTATCAAGTCTGCTCTACCATTCTTAAAATGAGTTGATCAATCCTCCCCCACCCCTCAAGCCCTACTCACGAGGTTCAACCTTAGATGCCCCCACTAATCAAATATTTAAATTTAGACACACAGCACGGTTAAAAGGGCCATTTCGGCCCATATGTTCGTGATGCCCAATTTACACCCCATTAGCCTACATCCCCAGTACGTTTCAAGCGGTGGGAGCAAAGCAGATCCCCCGCAAAAACACAGGGAGAACGTACTGACTCCTTTCAGACCAGAGCCCCGGGTGCTGTAAAGGCGATGCGCTAATCACTACACCGCCTGTGAGTGTATTTAAGATGGAGTTTGATAGGTTCTTGATGAGCCAGGGCATCAAAGTTTACAGGGAGGTGGCCGGGAGGTGGGACTGAGTGGGGAAAATGGATCAGCTCGTGATTAAATGGCGGGGCAGACCCGATGGGCTGAATGGCCTATTTCTGCTCCTAGGACTTATTGTTTTCCTTATCAAACATTCATGGAAGGTGTCTCCTGTTGGGATTCAGGATGGTGAGGTTCACCATGTAAATAGAAACACTTTCACCCTCCCTACAGGGTACAGAACTACGCTGTGTACAAGTTTGCGGCTGCACTTCACACATTACAACTGTGTGGTTAGAACAGAACAATAACTGGCTGTTCATCCTTAAGTGCGAGAGAATTGCAAATCTTTCCTTCCCAAAATATATTTAAAAAAAAAACACTAGAATCAAAATTTATTGTCCTGAACATGTCACGAAATTTGTTGTTTTGTGGCAGCGTCACGGTGCAAATATTGCTATAAATTACATTTTAAAAACACACAAATAGTGCAAAAGAAGGGAAAGTGAGATCATCGTCCCTGTCATGGAGTCCCAAAAACCAGCACCAATTGATATGCACCATTAACACAAAGGGTTACTTAAACAAAAGTAGTTTTTAATTATAATTGAACAAGAAAACAGAATTTAACTTATTACTTAACCTACTTACTTAACCTACCTAACCCACTTAATCCTCCCTCTAATACTAATCGCAGGTGTGTGTGATGTACATTTAAGATTGGAAAAGTTCTTTGGATCACAGTCCAATCTCACTGGTTGCAGGCAATTCTGGTACTGCGCACAGAAGTTAGCATTAACAAAGTTCACCAGGCTTTGGTGCTTAACAGGCAAATGGTGGCCACCCAGGAGGGTTCTTGCTGGTTTTCAGAGAGAGGTTCCTTTTCCAGGACATCTGCAACTGATTTCTTCTCAATCAGTCTTGCTGACGAAACTTGCCGCCTTCAGGGTTCTCCAGATGATCCTCTTTCTTTCAGGTCACCTTTCAGACCGTCAGTCTTCTCCTTTGACTGGGCAGCCTTCCAAAGTTTGCCAGCTTGTCCCTCAGGAACTGATTTCTGTGACTCCTTCTCTCTCTGTTTCACACCCTCCCTCTCTGAGAGCAAAACTGTTCTGTCCCTTGCCTGCAAAGATCACATCCTCTCCCGGGCACAAAATGTTGCTACTCTGCAAAAGTCCTGCCAAAATTCTGTTTTGAAATGAGCGTGTGTGCAAGCTGCTCTAACAATTCCTCCCAAGCCACCTCAGGAATCTGATGACGGAGGGGAAGAAGTCGTCCTTGTGTCACTGGGCACTCAACTTCAGGCTCCTGTAACCTCCTACCCGACGGAAGCGGTGTGAAGAGAGCAGGGCCTAGGCATAGATGGATGCTGTTCCGTGAGGCACCTCCTGTTGTAGGTGCCCTCAATAGAGTGGAGGCTGAGTTCGCAACTCTCTGGAGCCTTTTCCTGTCCTGTGCTTTGGCACCTCTGTACCAGATAGGGTCAGTACGCTCTCCGTGGTACAAACTTGCAAGGGTCTTTGGTGACATGCCAAGTCTCCTCAAACTCCTCACCAAGTACAGGTGCTATAACCAGCTGGAGTTATTTAGAGACATTTCATATTTCCCTACTACATTTCCTTGTCATTTAGCCCATTGAGATCATTCCCTCCCCCCCCCCCCACAAAATTCTCCTGCAACCTATTGTCCCCACATTCCTACTTAAATTCTTTCTCTCTGGATTCTACCACTTACTTACACCCTGGGGGGCACTTAATAGCAGCCCAAATTCCCATTGACCAGTATGTCTATGGCAAGTCTAGGCATTGACCCGGGGTGAGACATTTCTACCACAAATGTCTGCAGACAATGTGATTGCAGTGGAAGCACAGAGATGCTGGAGGAACTCAGCCGGTCTCACTGCATCCATATCACTGACGCTTCATCAAGGTAGGAAATGAGACTGAAACTGGGTAATTGGGGATGTGGGGCAGCAACTTAACCCATGACCTGCTAAGCCAGGAATGATCCGTGTGGTTTGAAAATGTGCTGACCGGCTGCATCACGGTCTGGTATGGGGACACCAATACTCCTGACCGTAAAGCCCTGCAAGAGGTAGTGGATACAGCCCAGGACATCGCAGTTAAAACCCTCCCCACCGTCGAGAACGTCTACAGGGGAAAGCTGCCATCGGAGAACAACAGCGATCATCAAGGATCCACACCACCCGGCACACGCTCTGTTCTCGCTGCTGCCATCGGGAAAGAGGTGTCGGTGCCACAAGACTCGCATCACCAGGTTCAGGAACAGTTGCTCCCCCTCCACCATCAGACTCCTCAACGACAAACTCAATCAGAGACTCATTTAAGGACTCTCACTTGATTGATTTCTTTTTTTTCTCTCTGTATTGCACAGTCAGTTTGTTTACATTTATTTATTTGTTTATATGTATGCGTTGAGTACAGATTTCTTTTATGCTGTCACCCACAGGATGAAAGAATCTCAGGATTATGTGATGTCGTACATGTACACTGACATTAAATCTGAAATCTGATGTGGGATAAATCTGGTCCATTGTGACCAGCATGACCCAGGATGGGCTGAATGGCCCCCCTCACCTCTCAGCTGTAAGCTTCCTCTGATTCATTTGTGGTGTGTTCCTGCTCTACAACGTGGAGGGAAGGTCTTTGTCCCGGGGATTTCAGGGAACCCTCCCCACCGAAGCCAGTATTATTGTCAGTGCTGCATCAAATTGAAAGTCATTTGCCATCAAGCCAGGCTGTCTGGCTGTTCGAGGTTTAACAGTGGGGGAACAGTTACTGTGCTCTGTTGTCAGGTGGAGTTAACCTGACAGCTGGGTATTTGGCCTTGTAGTCAGCTCTAGCAGGGCTCCACAACTGTGGCCCACTGGTTTAGTTTTCCGCCTTTTAAATGGGCAACTAGATGTCCTCGAGACGAGTTATCTATCTGCTCCTGTTGACAGCAGCTTTCCCTACTTCCTGCCCCCTCCTCCTTCCCCAATCTCTCCCACTCTTAGCCATTCCCTGCTGTATCTATCACAAAATGCAGTCTTCCATTGGTGGGAATTGGTGGTTTAAATATTCTTATATTTTTACAGCAGTAGGGCATCCAAATGTTGGATTGTCTATTTATTTATGCATTTATTTGCAACATTGAACACTTCAGCACAGAAATGGGGCCCTTCAGCCCTTCCAGTCTGTGCATAACTATTTTTATGCCAAGACCTACTGACTTGCATCCAGACCATTTCCCTCCCATTCATGTACCAGTCCAAATTTTTCTTAAATGGAAAAATTGAGCCAGCGTTTACCAATTCAGCTGGAAGCTCGTTCCACACTCATGCCACTCTCTGTGTGAAGTTCCCCTAAATGATCCCCCTAAACTTTTCCCCTTTTCATACTTAATCCATGTCCTCTTGTTTGTATCTCAGTGGAAAAAGCCTGCTTCATTTACTCTGTCTATACCCCTCCTAATTTTGTACACCTCCATCAGATCCCCCCCTCATTCTTCTACGCTCCGGGAAATAAAGTCCCAACCTGTTTAACCTTCTCCTGTAACTTGGTTCTTCACAAATAACCAAACTCCCTCATTCTATCTCTTGCATCTGTGAACGTTTAAACCCATGTATTTGGATGTGCACATATCACATTGTCTGCATATCCCTGCCTCTGTGTCTTAGTGAAAAGGGACAGATTTAAAAATATTTATCTATGTGTGTGCGTCCTTTTCTCTGCATTGCTATGTATGTAAGTGCACATATTCATGACTGTGTGTGTGTGAGCGTGTGTGCATGTGCGCAACATGAATGTATGTGCGTGTGTTCAGATGCCTGCCAACATTTTTCCCTATCAAGCCCGAAACGTCAGTTCTGTCTTTATATGTGTCTTTAATGTGTGTGTGTGTGTGGGAATGTGTCTTTGAATGTGGGTGTGTGTGTGGGGGAATGTGTGTATGTGGGTGTGTGTGCATGTGTGTGTGGGAATGTGTGTGTGTGTGGGAATGTGTGTGTGTGTGTCTGTGTGTGTGTCTTTGCACTTCCATTTATGTTGTTCTCTGTGTAATTACATGCATCGATGTCTGTGTGTATTTCTGCCTTTGTGTGTGTCTGTGTTTGAATGTGTCCTTTGTCCTGTCTCTTTTCAACTGCTCTTCATCAATAAAACCTTCCAGTTGTGACAAAACGTTATCTTGTCAGCTCTGCTCACTCCACCCCGCTGTGCGCCGGCAGCAATTTCTGTTTTTAGTTCGGAATCTCGACTGCAATGTTGCTGTTCTTTGTCGTGGCCCAGGATCCCGCTGGAATGAGGTGTCAGTGCTGGGGGTTGGGATGTTTGGGCCCCCAGGAGTCCTTTTATTTCTTTTTGGGACGTGAGTATGGCTGGTGAGGCCAGCATTACTGCCCTGGAGGAGGTGGCGATGGTCTTTCTGTAGTGAAGATGCTCCCCTGGAGCATTGGAGAATTGGAGAGAGAAGCCTAAAACTTCCTAGGGCATCTACTATTCTTCTCCTTGGTGGCAGAGGTGGCAGGTTTGGGGTAGACTAGCCGTGTAACTGCCGTGCATTTTGTCGATGGGGTAACCTCCACAGTTCATTGACGGCGGGATTCAATGAATGGCAGGGTATATGGGTTGCTTTGACCACAGGCAAAACCCTCCCCACACTTGAGTACATCTACAGGGTTCGCTGCCGTCGGAGAGCAGCAGTAATCATCCAGGGTCCACACCACCCAGCACACGCTCTGTTCTCGCTGCTGCCGTCAGGAAAGAGGTCTCGGGGCCACAAGACTCGCACCCACTAGGTTCAGGGACAGCTGCTCCCCCTCCACCATCAGACTCCTCAACGACAAACTCAATCAGGGGCTCGTTTAAGGACTCTAACTTGAGCACTTTATTGATTTTCTTTTTGTTCTCTCTGTATTGCACAGTCAGTTTGTTTACATTTCAGTGTGTACGTTGAGTAGAGTTTTCTTTGCATTACCAATAAGTGGTAATTCTGCCATGCCCACAGGAAAAAGGAATCTCAGGGTTGTATGTAATGCCACATATGTACTCTGACAATAAATCTGAAAGCTGATGGTGTTGAGTTGTCACCATCGTCAGGGTGAGGCCAAATGCAAACTTGATGACCAACACCACAGATGTGAAAAGTTTCAGGAAAACACGAGGGGGAACCCACTTCACTCAGAGGGCAGTGAGAGTGAGGAACGAGCGGCCAACAGAGGTGGTGGTCCCAGGGTCGATTTCGACATTTTAGAGAAGGTTGGTAGATACGCGGATGGGAGGGGCATGGTCTGGGTGCAGGTCAATGGGACTTGGTAGAATAATAGTTCAGCACGGTCTGGATGGGCCCAAGGGCCTGCTTCTGTGATATGGTGTTCGATAATTCTTCCTGGACAGCTTTAAACCCAATGACATGAGCATCATTTGAGAGCCTCTCTCTGCCTCTGTTTCCATCCCATAATCCCATTCTATTTCTTCCTTCATCTTCGCCCCTCACCTTCTCAGTGGTCTCTCCACTCTCAAGTCAGTCAAGTTTATTGTCATCTGATTGTACAAGTACAACCCGACGAAACATCATTCTCCAGTCCTTGGTGCAAACACACAACCAGGCATTACACGCATATACACATGCAATACACATTCGCCAATCCCACACTCACATGCCTGTTCGTGGCCTCGCACCTATTCCACAAAGACCAGATGGAAATTGGAGGAACGACACGTGTGTGTGTGTGTGTGTGTGTGTGTGTGTGTGTGTGTGTGTGTGTGTGTGTGTGTGTGTGTGTGTGTGTGTGTGTGTGTGTGTGTGTGTGTGTGTGTGTGTGTGTGTGTGTGTGTGTGTGTGTGTGATGGAAATTGGAGGAACGACACGTGTGTGTGTGTGTGTGCGTAAAAGATTGTATGTGTGTGTGCGAGAGAGAGAGATGGGTCAGAATGACAGGTTCGTGTAAAAACAGGAAGACAAATTAGTAACACAATCAAAAAGGAGAGAGAAAAAGAGAGAGAGCGAATTCACCCAGCAAGCTCATAGATGTCAACAGCAGTGTCTAGGCTGGTTTCCCAATGTCCTGTGGGGGTGAGAGGTAAGGACGAGGCAATGGAGAACAGAGACAAAGACTAACGCAGACCAAAAGGGTGGCCAGCATTTTCTCAACATCTATTTAGAATCACTGACAGTATGTGTGAAGTCAGGAGTCTCCCTACTAATGGGATAACATTTCTTCTAGATCTTTATTTTCATTTGCCTCGCAGAAGTCCAACAAATGTGAGCCAATTCCCAAAGGGTGATGAGGGGAACAGTGTATTTAAAAACATACCAAAATGCTGGAGGAATTCAGCCAGTCCTTTCAGTGTCTCTTGGAAACAAAGATGTATGTCTCCTCTACATCGGAGAGACTGGACGCAGACTGGGAGATCACTTTTTTGAGCACCTCGGCTCTGTCCGCTGCCATAGCGTGGATCTCTCAGTGGCCAACTGATGCCCTATCAATAACTCAAAAGACTCCAATAAACCTGAGGGTCACCCGGTGCTGTGGCCCAGGGTTTCTGGGGAGGGGTTGTTGTGTTGGGAGGGAGGATCCACAGGATGGGGCGGAGCCAGATTAAAGAGTATATGGCCGTTCGCCACATTCACCCCCCTCCCCCGTTTGTTTTTGCCCAGGGGGGGTGATGTGGGGCTCAAAGTCTAGGAGGTTAAGTCTGTCCGGCGGCCTGGTCGTCTGTTGGGACTGCAGAGAGTCAGTTGTTCTGCTGTAGCTGGGGCCGTTGATTATTCTGGACTTCCAGCGCTGTGTCGACCTGCTGTTGGGGGTGTGGTGGCTCAACTAGAGGGACTGTGGTGGGGGCAGGGCTTGGGGGGGGGCCATGGTATGTAGTGTGTGTCCATGGGAGGGGAGGGCGCTGTTTGGTGGTGCCCACGGACGGACACAGTTTCCTCGCGGCCATCCGGGTAGGCCATATGCAGCTTCCATGCTGCGCCCACAGCGGCACCAGAACTGGAAGGCAGGTGCGTGGATGTACTTTTGTGTAGACAGACATCCAGAACTGCTGGATGAATGACGCACTTTGGTCTATTGGTCTTTCAGCTCATGGAGATATGGGTGAGGGATCGCTGCCGACGGGCAAGTCCCAGGCTGCAGGAGTATGTACTGAGGGACCCTCTGAGGCTCGGAGCAGCCAATGCAAGGGCGCTATGGGGAAGGACACAGTCTAAGTCCTTCCGTTACAGGGCACCGAGGGGAAGCCCCTCAAACAACAGAGGAGGGGAGTAATGATAAGGGGCCACAGTGGTGGGAACGCTGTAATGAGAGAACAAATGTTACAATTTTTAGATATGACTATGGATGTGAAAAGACTATGAATGGTTTTCTTTTTTGTAAATAACTTACTGTGAGTAAAGTCTCTTTTTGAGAAAGAAAGAATTCACCTTGTCCTCACCTACCAGCCTTTGTGTCCAACGTATCTTTCCCCGCCATTTTGACATGGTTAGCACAACACCTTACAGTGCCAGCAATCAGGACCTGGGTTTGAATCCCACACTGTCTGTAAGGAGTTTGTACATTCTCCCTGTGCCTGCGTGGGTTTTCCCTGGGGACTCCAGTTTCCATTAACTGTTTGGGGATCCAGGTTAATCAGATGTAAATTGGGCGGCACGGGCTGAAATGGCCTGTTACCAGGTTATATGTCTAAATTTTTTTTTAAATTAAAATTTTAAATTTCCGCCACCTACTTTGTGATCCCACCACCAGACACATCTTCCCACCTCCGTCTTCCACAGGGACTGCTCCCTCCATCACTCCCACATGTAACCCTCCAATCGCTCCCTTGGCACCTAACCCACTAATCTCGGGAGATGCCGCCCCTTTGCACCCACGCCTCCTCCCCAACACCATTCGGTCCTTCCGAGTGAAGCAACATTCCACTGGTGAATCTGCAGGGGTTGTCTACTCGATCCGATGCTCCCGCTGTGATCTCCTCTACCTCAAGGAGACTGGGGGCAGACTGAGAGATCACTTCATTGAGCATCTTGGCTCTGTCCACCGCGATAGCGGGGATCTCCCATTGGCCACCTATTTCAATACCTCATCCCATTCCCTTGCTGACGTGTCTGTCCATGGTTTCATGCACTGCCAGATTGAGTGCACCCACACATTGGAGGAACCACACCTCATCTTCCTTACATCTGGGCACCTTCCTACGGGATAGCATGACATTGACCTCCAGTTTCCATTAGAAACCATCCCCCCCACCCACTTCTTCTTTCCCCTTTCACCTTTCCCCCTGCGTGTGCTCGGTCTCTCTCTCTTCCCATTTTCCTTTTACAGAGCCAAAATCAATTCTCACCTCTCCTCTTTCTCATACCTTTTGTTGATTGGATTTTTTTCACCATACCTTGATGAAGGGCTCAAGCCCTTCGGTGTTATGGCCCCGTGTTACTTGGGAGGCTTCTTAGAGACGCAAGATTCAAATAACAGAAGAGACTTTACTTACTGATGCCTTCCACCATCTCAGGAAACTGTTCACACACTCATCTACATACGCCCCACAGGGGTGCACTACAGTGAGAAGGGTGTATTCTTACGCGGTTACAAAATAGTTCACATCATCCTGACTATTGTATGTACCTTTGCTCTATAAAGTATTCTGCCTGATCTGCTGACTTCTTCCAGTACTGGATTAGACTAACGCTTTCATTTGGTCTGGATTCCTCCCTTTCCAGGCTTTATTCAGATGCCTGCCTGCTTTTTGTTTATACCTCGAGCCCGCCACGCCGATATTATATCTTTACCTCTTTACACTGTGACCAGCTGAGTTCTTCCAGCATTTCTGAGTGTTTTTAGTCGAATTTAGCACAGCATGTTCTCACAAAGACCAACCAACTTGACAATCATTATTTGGACATGCTGGTTTTGGAACAGATTTTGGGTCTGGGGGAGGCTTATTCTCTACAGTGCAAAGAAACCTTCACCATCTGCCTGAGGTGCACATCCTATTTAAACAATAGCTCCTCTGACGGGGCCGCGCTCCCCGTGGAAAAAATGTTAGCTTGGACCTTTGCTCCAAATCTCTGGAGTGGGAGCAGATCCCCCCCACCCCACAATGTTAATCTAATTGGAGCAAGATGCTCTGAGGGGGAATTGATGGGATGAACATTGAGAAGATGCTGCATGCTTGGTGACTCTTCCTTGTAGAACAGGGGACACAGTTTTAAAATAAGCATTTCCAGGCAAAGGTGAGGAAGAGTTTCTTGTCTCAGAAAGTTGTGAATTTTGGCAAGTATGCTGAACGTATTTGAAGTAGAGGTCAGCGCCTGGTCTCTGGAGAAGTTGAGGGTTATGGGGAACATGCAGAAAATTGGAGCATCGATCAAGATCAGACCAACTACTACCCGTGCCGTCCAATTAACCTATAACCCTTGTACAGCTTGAAGGAAACCCACACTGACATGGGGAGAGCGTACCACAGGTAGCGTGGGATTTGAACCCTGGTCGCTGGAACTGTTGCGCTAACCGTGCCATGAACCTAATGAAGGGCAACACAGCAACGCAGCTGCCTCTCGGTTCCGGCGGCCCTAGTTCGAGCCTGACATCCAGCACTGTCGGTGTGGAATTTGCATGCTCTCCCTTTGACTGTGTGGGTCTCCCCTCTAGGGGTTCTGGCTTCCCCCCTCACATCACAAAGCTGTGCGGGTTGGTAGATGAATCGCCCTCCAGTTGAGGTAAGTGGTAAAATCTAGGGAAGATATTGGAGCTCTAATCAGAGCATCCTGGCCCAGCTGCAAGGAATGGTAGTTCAGGTGGCAGCCCTGAAAGTGCTGCGCTGCCCACCTGAAAGGGACAGCTGCAGGAGAGGCACCTCAGAGCGCACTCCGGCTCCTGTCAGGGCCGAAGCGGCCGGCGTGGGACGTCGGGGCAGGGGCAGCCGGCATGGGACACCAGGGCAGGGGGAGAGGGGAGGGGGGCTGTCAGGCATCAGGGAGGAGGACAGTCAGATGCGGGGAGTTGGGTCGTCAACTGATTGTCACCAGCCCGCCCCCCAGCTGCCGCTTTCAGGCGGCTGCATTCAGGTGCCTTGGGGGGACTGCTCAGATGCGGAGATTATACCTCCCGGAGGAGGGTTGGTGAGTACTCCTCCGAACCACGTCAGGCTCTTTCAGGTGGGATCCTGTCAGCTGCATTTGGGTAGAAGATGCGGCTTTACATCGGGGTATTCTGGCCACCTGAAAGAGGCTTTTATCTGCGGCACTGTTTGACCTGCGGAGTTTCTCCAGCGTTGTGTTTTTTTACTTCAGTTGCGGTGTCTGCACCTCTCAGCAACTAATGTGGGAGGAACCCAGAGCTCCCAGCGAAACACCTTACAGACAGTGCAGGGTTCCAATCCGCGGCTTTGGCACTGTTAAAACCGTGCTGCCCCATCATTTTATATATAACACCCCACCCCATTAAAAAAAATCTCCCAATTGGATTCTCGCTCACTCCTGAATAATTTCTATTCTCTGTACAACAACCCAAACTTTTCCATAGATTGCACCCATGTTGCTGGCAAGTCAAGTTCTTCCAAGGCAAGATGGTATGGAACGCCATTACGCATTTAGCTGTCACCACATTTTTCATCTTCTTGTTATGGTTGAGTGTCCTGGTCAGCGCAAGGCTGTTACAGCGCCAGCGGTTCAGGTCCGAATCCGGGGCTGTCTGTCAGAGGTTTGTACATTCTCTCTGTGTCTCCGTGGTTTTCTCCGTGTGCTCCGGTTTCCTCCCACCGTTCAAAACGCATTGGGAAGTCATAGGTTAATGTGAGTGTAATTGGGAGATGCGGGTTTAAATGGCTGGAATCGGCTGTAAATTTTAAACAAGTATATTTTGTAACGTGTGGCCTGTTGTTCAGAGCCTTTCTCATCCTTCCTTGTTGGATATTTGATCTATTAGCTCTTATTTATTTGTTTAACCCTTTGCTCAGGTATCTAACTCGACATGGAGCTGACAACATCCTGGGATGTCTGCCTCCCTCTCTCTCTTTCCCCCCCGCCCTCCCTCCACGAATCTTCTGCTTTCTTTCTCTCCCATTTCTATTTCTTCCTCTCTCTCTCTCTCTCTCTCTCCATCTCTCTTTCCCTCAGAGTCTGGAGCAGTCTTTCTCTCTTCCTTTAGCATTCTCTCTGATCTCTCTCACCCACACACACCCACACACCCACACACCCACACACCCACACACCCACACACCCACACACCCACACACCCACACACCCACACACCCACACACCCACACACCCACACACCCACACACCCACACACCCACACACACACACACACTACCTCTCTCCCTCTCTCTGCTTCTCTGCTGTTTCCTATCCCCTGGACACAGGGCTTGGAAGTAGTTTCCTTCATTGTGCCCACTGCAAGTCACAGTCAAGGACAGCAATGGAAAGAGGCAATGAATTGCAAAGCAATGTACGAGAAACCTCCTCAAACACAGCAGAACTGTAGCAGCAGTTCAAATGTGACTCATCTTTCTCGATGATTCACTTGTTATGAAATTTATTGAAGGACTCGTTCTCCACAAACTGCACTCCAAAGGAATCATACGCTGTCTGATGGGGGTTTGAGGTGGGCAGGGGGCACTGGAGGGGAGGAGGAGGAGGAGGGGGAGAGGGTGGTAGTTATCAGTAAAACTCTGTCAGCTGAAAGATCCAGAAGATTATTCGCTACGTAGAAACAGAGCGTGTGTTCATGTGTGTATACGTGTGGCGAGTGTGTGTGCATGCCTGTGTCAGTATGTGCGTGTGTGTGTGGATTTGTGTGATGTGCGTGGGTGTGGCATGAGTGTGCCAATGTGCACATGTGTGTGTGCGCGTGTGTGGCATGAGTGTACCCGTGTGAGCGTGTGTGCAATTTCAATTTAGGATTACAATGCATTCAGAAAGTGATCAGCCTGTATCGACAAAATTCCTGTCTTCACATTAATTCACGTTGTCCCCCCGACTGCCCCCCAGCCCGATGTGATGAGACTAACTCAGGGCTAGGGATGACGAACCCTCCTCGGTGGAAACTGCAAATCACTGTTAACTCAATAAATGAGGTGGCAGGTCAGACATCCTGTCACCATGGAGATCCACCGAACTCTTTACTCTCGCTGAAGACAGATGGTTAAAACATGAAGGCTCAAGGCAGGGCTGTAGAGCAGAGAAAACTGCACAGTGCCGTCTGGATGGAACTGGGGGAGCAACGTCTGCCCCCGGCTGATGGTTTGTTCGTTTTGGCTCCATGGTCCAAGGACAAAGCGACCGGCTGAGCTACTTAAACAAGAGGGCAGGAGACAATTTAATATTTAGGCCCTCGAAATCCCGCCACCCACACTAACCTGCCTGCTCTCCCTTCAATTCGCCCTTGGAAAGAGATCAATTGATTTGAGATGGATCCAAGGATGAAATTTTTGAACGACGGTGGAAGGTCGGAAATGTAAGCAGTTTTTTGCTTGGTTGGAATAGGTGAAGGAAGAGTCTATCAAATGGTGTTCAGGATGGTGGGAGGTGTTGAGAGAGCCCGAGGTTAGTGTTTCCGTAGCCTGACATGTTGGCTGAGAGGAAAGGATTATTTTTATTTGCAAGGACCAAGAGAAACAAAAAGAGAGATGTTTTTCTCGACAGAGGAAATAATTCAAAAGGACCCTAATGTGTGATGGACTGGTTAAAATTCCTCTGGTTTTAAAGTCAACGGAATCAAATTCTGGGTACTGAGTAGAGGGCAAGGGATCGCAAGCATTCAAGGTTGAGTTTCTAGCACTGGGGACACATTTCTACCTCCCAGACTGAAGGCAAACTTGGCAGCAAAGCCTCTAGGAATTGTGGAGCCGCTGAACAGTAAACAGTGGAGCAGGACCTTTGGATTGCTATGTCTGTGCCAGACATGAAACCTCTCCAGCTGAAGGGCTGCAACAAGAATTGGCGGGTATCCACAGGAACTGGGTCTGGGGGCGCGACGCTCCCACTGAATAACAGGGAGGAACCTGGTCAGCAGATGCAAGGTGTTCTCAGGACTGCTGCTGCCCCAACCACTCCCCCGGCCCTCCCCCCCCACCACCCATTTCTGCCCTAGCTGATTTCTGGTTCATATGGTTATCCAGACATCGAGGGCAAGGGTGGCCCTCATCCCGATGACCACCTTCGTGTGTAGCTGCATCAGGTTGTGGGTGGAATCAGAAAGTGCCGCTGTGTGCTGGGGTCTGGCCCCATTGTTGCATGATGTCCCAGTCAGCTACACTTTGCCACACCACCTATTCCTTCGTGGAAAGGTTTTTCCAGACCAACACCTTTGACCACGAAGCCATTAGGCAGATGAGGACTCGGTGGACTGGGTGGGGTAGTTCCCTGAGCAGACCATCCATGGCTTCTGGTGGAATGCCTTATCGCCAATGCTCCTGACCAAGCACTAGGACTTGGCCTACCTGGTGGTGAGAGGAGTCATTCCAGACAGACCAGAATATCACCCACCATGCACATGATCCCCAACATGACTGCGGCGGAGAGGAGGCAGTTTCCCACCTCTTTGCTGAATGCAGATTCACTAAAGGGGTGGGGGGGGTGGGGTGGAGAAAGATGCCAGGGTCCTTGTCATGGATCATCTCCAACAGCAGTGTGACTGAGGGCCCTCTGATCTACAGCCATTCCCGTGAAAGCACACAGAGTCAGACATCCAGAACTGCTGCTGGAAGACTATCAAAGATGCACTTTGGTCCGCCCAAAATCTGTTGGTTTTCCAGCCCACGGAGATGTGGGTGAGGGAATGCTGCCGACTGCCACATTCCAGGCTGCAGGAGCACGTGCTGAGGTACCCACTGAGGCTCGGCGCAGCCAACGTGTGGGCGCTGTGGGGAAGGACCGCAGTCCAGAGTCCTCCCTTTACCGGACATCGAGGGGCTAAGACCAAGGGGAAGCCCCTCAAACAGCAGAGTGGGAATTAGTGACAAGATGCCACAGTGGTGGCAATGGTAGTCTTTGACCTGTGACCTTTGTGACTTGCATTCAATCATACAATCGACCAAATATTTTTTTAAATAAGAAAAAGATATTAAATTTATACGGTTTACTTTGTATTTGACAAACTATAACAGGGATACAGGGTATGTAAGAGCCAAAATGTGCGCACTTACCTTGACAGTCGGCGCCCCGGGATCCATAGGCTGGGTACGGCCATCTTGATTCCTTCGGCTGGTGCACATGAGGTGGGTTTACATGTTGGAGTTCAGTTGGCGCATGCGCGAGAGTTAAGGGCTCGAATTCACTGTCGTCAGAGCTATCACAACTGAATTTGGTTCCCCCTTTGTCCAGCCCCCAATAAATTCCCTGTCTAAGTGTGGTGGGCAGTGGTGGGGGTATTCAATAACTGTCAGTAAGCTAGTATCAATTGGCTTTCCCGAGTTGCCCAAGGGTCCAAGGTTCAAGTTTCAAGGCTTTGGGTTGAAATCTACAGTAAAAGTCCAGTCTGCTCAGGGATTGGGTCGGTCCAGATTTTCCAGATTCTCAGGCAGTTCTTTTAAGGTTTAAGGAGAATAAACAGGTAAAGTTTGATAATTTATTAACGAAACATATTTTCATATAAAATACAAAGAACAATAAGACAAATAAATATTTGTTCTTACATTTCTGCAACCTCGGCAGGATCGCTTGTTGCCACTGTGAATCAGTGGTGCGTACGCACACACACAAAAGCCAAGAGTTTTTGAGAAGTCTGGATTCTCGTTTGGTCTGGATTTTAGCCGAGAGTTTTTGTGAAATCCGGATTCTCATTTGGTTTGGATTTTAGCCAAGAGTTTTTGAGAAGTCCGGATTCTCGTTTGGTCTGGATTTTAGCCGAGAGGTTTTGAGAAGTCTGGATTCTCGTTAGGTCTGGATTTTATCCGAGTGTTTTTGAGAAGTCTGGATTCTTGTTAGGTCTGGATTTTAGCTGAGAGTTTTTGAGAAGTCTGGATTCTCGCCTGGTCTGGATTTTTGGCATCTGGATTTTTGGATTTTCACTCCAGTTTGTTTATTTGTCACTTTCTTACCGTGTTCAGTGATGCGAGTTCTTCAAGGAGGAGACCAATGGATTAGTTCTAACGTTCATAGAGTCACACGGAGTGCAGTTTACAGAGTTGTAAGGAAAAATGATTCATTAGCACCAAGCAACGGGAGCATGGGGAGCACTGTGGTGGGGTTTGTTCAGGAGCCTGATGGCTGTGGGTCAAAACTATCTTGTTGGTCCACAATTTCATACTCTTGAGCCTTCTCCACAATGGGGGGGAGGGAGAAGAGGGTGTGTTCGGGTTGTGATAGGTCTATCAGTGGGTTGGTTACCTCTCCCAGGCAGTGGGATTACATAAAACATTGAAACCTGGAGCACAGTACAGGGCCTTTGGCCCACAGTGTTGTGTCGACCTAATAACCTGTTCTAACAACTGCCTAGAATTTCCCCACTGCACAACTGCATGTTTTTTTTTCAGTTCTTTGTACCTATTTCTTAAAAGGTCCTATTGTCCCTACCTCCACCGCCGTTCCATGCACCCACCATGCTCTGTGTGTAGAAACTTGCATCCCTTCCTCCCAAGCACCTCAACAGGATGCCCCCTCGTGCTAGCCCATCCAATGAGAAAAGATCACGTTCACTCAGCCTATCCTCATAAGCCATGCTTTCCAATCCTTGTTAGTCTCCTCTGCACTCTCTCTACAGCAGCCATATCCTTTGTGTAGTGAGGTGACCAGAACACAATATTCGAGTGGGGCCTAAAACAGAAAAGTCTGCGGCTGCTGTGATTGTAGCCAAAACCCCCGGAAATGCTGCAGGAATTCAGCCGGTCTTGATGGGTACATAGGAGGTAAATATTATGACTGACATTTCAGGCCTGAGCCCTTCTTCAAGGTAACCAAGGTCTTACATGATGTCCTATGGCTTTCTGGCCCATGAGCCCGTGCCACCTAATTAACCTTCAACCCCACCCCCATACGATTGGAAGAGTGGGAGGAAACTGGAACAGACAGCACCAGATTACAATCCAGGTCACTGGCACTTTAATAGCCCACTACGCTAACCAGGCCACTAACTGTTCATGGTATATAGATGAGAGGTGGAATCTCCGGGGCATTGGTGAGAATACACGGAGTGTAAAATGGTGCTGGGGAACTTGTATGACCATTTTTATTTCTTTGGCTTGGCTTCGCGGACGAAGATTTATGGAGGGGGTAAAAAGTCCACGTCAGCTGCAGGCTCGTTTGTGGCTGACAAGTCCGATGCGGGACAGGCAGACACGATTGCAGCGGTTGCAGGGGAAAATTGGTGGGTTGGGGTTGGGTGTTGGGTTTTTCCTCCTCTGCCTTTTGTCAGTGAGGTAGGCTCTGCGGTCTTCTTCAAAGGAGGTTGCTGCCCGCCAAACTGTGAGGCGCCAAGATGCACGGTTTGAGGCGATATCAGCCCACTGGCGGTGGTCAATGTGGCAGGCACCAAGAGATTTCTTTAGGCAGTCCTTGTACCTTTTCTTTGGTGCACCTCTGTCACGGTGGCCAGTGGAGAGCTCGCCATATAACACGATCTTGGGAAGGCGATGGTCCTCCATTCTGGAGACGTGACCCATCCAGCGCAGCTGGATCTTCAGCAGCGTGGACTCGATGCTGTCGACCTCTGCCATCTTGAGTACTTCGACGTTAGGGATGTAAGCGCTCCAATGGATGTTGAGGATGGAGCGGAGACAACGCTGGTGGAAGCGTTCTAGGAGCCGTAGGTGGTGCCGGTAGAGGACCCATGATTCGGAGCCGAACAGGAGTGTGGGTATGACAACGGCTCTGTATACGCTTATCTTTGTGAGGTTTTTCAGTTGGTTGTTTTTCCAGACTCTTTTGTGTAGTCTTCCAAAGGCGCTATTTGCCTTGGCGAGTCTGTTGTCTATCTCATTGTCGATCCTTGCATCTGATGAAATGGTGCAGCCGAGATAGGTAAACTGGTTGACCGTTTTGAGTTTTGTGTGCCCGATGGAGATGTGGGGGGGCTGGTAATCATGGTGGGGAGCTGGCTGATGGAGGATCTCAGTTTTCTTCAGGCTGACTTCCAGGCCAAACATTTTGGCAGTTTCCGCAAAGCAGGACGTCAAGCGCTGAAGAGCTGGCTCTGAATGGGCAACTAAAGCGGCATCGTCTGCAAAGAGTAGTTCACGGACAAGTTTCTCTTGTGTCTTGGTGTGAGCTTGCAGGCGCCTCAGATTGAAGAGACTGCCATCCGTGCGGTACCGGATGTAAACAGCGTCTTCATTGTTGGGGTCTTTCATGGCTTGGTTCAGCATCATGCTGAAGAAGATTGAAAAGAGGGTTGGTGCCAGAACACAGCCTTGCTTCACGCCATTGTTAATGGAGAAGGGTTCAGAGAGCTCATTGCTGTATCTGACCCGACCTTGTTGGTTTTCGTGCAGTTGGATAATCATGTTGAGGAACTTTGGGGGACATCCGATGCGCTCTAGTATTTGCCAAAGCCCTTTCCTGCTCACGGTGTCGAAGGCTTTGGTGAGGTCAACAAAGGTGATGTAGAGTCCTTTGTTTTGTTCTCTGCATTTTTCTTGGAGCTGTCTGAGGGCAAAGACCATGTCAGTAGTTCCTCTGTTTGCGCGAAAGCCGCTTTGTGATTCTGGGAGAATATTCTCGGCGACACTAGGTATTATTCTATTTAGTAGAATCCTAGCGAAGATTTTGCCTGCAATGGAGAGCAACGTGATTCCCCTGTAGTTTGAGCAGTCTGATTTCTCGCCTTTGTTTTTGTACAGGGTGATGATGGTGGCATCACGAAGATCCTGAGGCAGTTTACCTTGGTCCCAACAAAGCTTGAAAAACTCATGCAGTTTGGCATGCAGAGTTTTGCCGCCAGCCTTCCAGACTTCTGGGGGATTCCATCCATACCTGCTGCTTTGCCACTTTTCAGTTGTTCGATTGCCTTATATGTCTCATCCAGGGTGGGAACCTCATCCAGCTGGGGAACTTGTATGACCATTTTTATTTAATCTGCTGGGATTTTGGGGAGACCTCTTGTTGAAACCTGGTCTTCAACCTGAATAACTGCATCATGGTGGCTAAGTCCACAAGCGTGCTGGAGAAAATCTGAAGCACGCAGCATCTATAATGGGTAACCAGCATTTCGGGCCTGGGCCCTTCGTGCAGCTGTTCCTGAACCTGGTGGGTGCGAGTCTTCTGGCCCCTACACCTCTTTCCTGATGGTAGCAGCGAGAAGAGAACGTGTGCTGGGTGGGGTGGATCACTGACAATTGCTGCTTCTCTCTGATGGCAGCGGTCAGTGGTCCTCAACCTTTCTCATTCCACTCACATACTACTTTAAGTTTGAAAACCACTGTTTTAATCTTACCTAATGGACTTGTTATGTGCACGGTTTCAGAACTCCAAAGGAAATGAGCGAATGACAATTTTTCTCAAACAAAGTATTTTAGTAACAATTGGGTCTACGACAGAGGTTCTCACCCTTCCCTTCCCCACTCACCTGAAGCAATCCCTTACTAATCACAGAGCACCGATGGCCTAAGGATTTCTTAAAATGGTATGTGAGAACCACTGCTGTCGACGTTCTCGATGGTGGGGAGGGTTTTACCTGTGAAGTCCTGGGCTGTCCACTACCTTTTGGAGGGCTTTACGCTCAGGGGTATTGGTGTTCCCGTACCAGACTGTGATGCAACTGGTCAGCACACATCTCTAGTAATTTTTCGGGGTTTCTGATGACATACAAAACCTCCGCAAACTCCGGAGGAAGTAGAGGCGCTGATGTGATTTCTTTACGACACCCTTAGTGATTTGGGTTCAGGAAAGATCCTCTGAGATGGTGACTCCCAAGAACTGAAATTTGCTCACCCTCTTCACCTCTGATCCCCCAATGACCTCTGGATCGTCCACCTCTGGCTTTCCTTTCCTGAAGTCAACAATCAACTCCTTAGTTTTGGTGACATTGAGTGCGAGGTTGTTGATCATTCAACCAAGATTTCACTCTCTCCCCTGTAATATACATGATTTCAAAGAATTTAAAAAATTTTTAAAAATAATGGTAGCAGGCCCTTCCTGCCCATGAGCCCATGCTACCCAATTGATCTCCAACCCCTGAAACCGGAGCACTCAGATGAAAAACACGAAGACATGGGGATAACATGCATCCTCCTTACAGGCAGCACGGGATTGGAACCCCGGCCCCAATCGCTAATCCCCAGAGAACGTACACCCTTACATACTGCGCTGTAACGGTGTTCCACTAACCGCTGCGGCCTTGTTGAGGGACCTTTGAACTCAGCGAAGACCCCTCCGACCAGTGCAGCACTCCCTCGGTATAGATCGAGAACTGCGGCCCACCCTCTCCGCGTCCATGACCTTTCCGATGCAAAGGTCAGGAGAGTTAACCACTGAGCCACGGCTGACCACACTCAAGGTGGGAAGTAAATCAGTGCCGCTAATTAGCAGCAGGGACTCCAGTTATAGAGTCGGTCCTGGCCAGAGTACACAAATTCTACAGAGGCTGAGAGAAATTTGCAGCCCTGCCAAGCTTCAATTTAGTCATTATATAAATTCCCAAAATAGCAACATATTTCTCTTTGACAGATTAAATGTCTTTCTCTCCTTGTCTCTGTCAACACCTGCTGCAATGTTTGGTTGAGATCTGGCCAACATTAACAGCAGATGAAGGGGAAGGATTTTCATAGGTTTCAGATGTGAGCTTGGGTCTCTTAATCTCTTATTCGGACGCCTGCTTACATTTCGCTCACACTCTGATGAAGGGCTCAGGCCTGAAACGTTGTTCATGTATCTATATAAAATACATTGGTTAACTTGCAGATTTTCTCCAGCAATGGATAGAGGAATGGTCCGGGCCGGTGCCAAGGGGGAGGGGGTATTTGCGGGACGCCAACCCTGGGATTGGCTGACCAATCCCAGCCCTACTCTCTTGGCCTCTTTGATGTGTGGCTTGGAGGGCAACCTCGAGATGATGGTACTCCCCATGCTTTGAATGGGGTTAGGAGGTCCATTCTAAGGAGCCTTGGTGAGTTGATACTCTGCTTCCGGTCAGAGGAATCCTAATTAGGGTCTTAAAAATGGTAATAAATATCTGTGGGGTCTGAGGACGATGAAACGCGATGACCTCCCAGAGACCAAACATTTCAATTTTGCACTGACATGTCTGTCCATGGTCCCGGTCACTGCCAAACCGAGACCACCCTCTAATTGGAGGAATTATACACTCCGTCTGCACACTCTCCAATCAGATGGCATTAACATCAGCTTTTCCGGTTCCTGATAGGCCCATCCTATTTCACTCTCTCTCGCTCTTTCTCTCTCTCTCTCTCTCTCTCTCTTTCCCTATGTCTCCTCTCCTCCACCTTCATCCCTCTCCATTCACATAGCTACCCCACTCCATCCTCCCATCACTTCCCAGCTTTTTTTCTCTCCTGTCCTCCTACCCATATCAACCTATGACCTCTTGCCAGTGGGCCTGTGCTCGTTAGGTTTCTGATTTATTGTCAGAGTACATACATGGCATCACATACAACCCTGAGATTCTTTTTTCCTGAGGGCCAGGCAGAATGACCATTTACTGGTAATTCTGTAAAATTGTACTCAATTTACATGTGAACAGATAAAGAAATATAAACAAACTGACTGTGCAATGCAGAGAAAATAAAGTCAATAAAGTGCACAAGTCCCTTAAATGAGTCCCTGATTGAGTTTGTTGTTGAGGGGTCTGATGATGGAGGGGGAGCAGCTGTTCCCGAACCTGGTGGTGCGAGTCTTGTGGCACCGACACCTCTTTCCTGATGGCGGCAGTGAGAGCAGAGCGTGGGCTGGGAGGTGTGGATCCTTCATGATCGCTGCTGCTCTCTGACAGCCGCGTTGCCTGCAGGTGCCCCCTGCCCCTTCCCCCCCAACCATTTTAGTCAGGCACCCACCTGCTTTTTGCTCACCCCTTGACGAAGGGCTCAGGCCTGAAACACTAGTTCTGCATCTTTACCTCTGCTGTGTGACCTGCTGAGTTTCTCCAGCGCTTTCGTGTTTTAAAATTCACTTTCCTCAGGCCGAGTGTTCACGGTGGTGTTCAGCACACGTCCCATTTACCAGCACTTAGCTTGTAGCCTTCTTCAGCAAATGCTCATCAAAATACTTAAACATTGTGGGAGCCATCCACCAACCCCTCAGGCAGTGCGTTTAAAAAATATCAACCATCCTCTGGTTGACAAAATTCTTTCTCAAATCCCTTCTAAATCTCCTACCTCTTTCCTTAAGCGAAACCTTCCGGTCAGTGACACCTCTGATATGAGGAAAAATTTTTGTTCGAATAACTTGCCTTTTCTCCTCATAATTATGTACAGCTAGGAAATGTTCCCCTTTGTTCCTTCAAGACTTCAGAATCAGAATTTATTGCCATGAATGGGCACAAAATCCATTGTTTGGTAGCAGGGTCATAGAGGAAATATTGCTCCAAGATTATAATTTCAAAATCCATAAATTAGTGCCGAAATAAGTGAGGTTCATTGTCTGTTCAGAAATCTGATGGTGGAGGGGAAGATGCTGTCTCTGTACTGTTGGGTGTTGGTTTTCAGGCTCCTGTCCCTCCTTCCTGATGGTAGCAGAGTGAAGAGGGCATGGCCTGGGTGGTGGGGGGTCCTTGAGGAGAGAGAGGCTGCTTTCTTAAGACGCCGCCTGTCCTCGATGGAGTGAAGTCTGGTGCACGTGATGGCTCTGGCCAAGTTAACAGCCCTCTGGATTTTTTTTTCTTGCATTGGCACCTCTGCACCAGCAAAGCAACCAAGCAGAATGATCTCCGTGGTATACCAGTAGAAATGTGTCTTGAAGGAAAACAGAGCCCAGAGAGAGGGTTCCTCATCACTCAAATGCTCATCACTTGACTCCTTCATCCTGGCAACACTCTGGCGATTCTTTCTCTCTCTCTCTCTCTCTCTCTCTCTCTCTCTCTCTCTCTCTCTCTCTCTCTCTCTCCCCCCCTCCCCCCCGCCACGCCAACTGCCGATTGTTCCTGATTACGGAAGGCTTCCTGACGCAATGTAAACAGAAGCGGGAACCAAATGGAATAGTCTATAGCAGTGGTTTTCCACTCACATACCACCTTAAGCAATCCCTGTGCCAGAGAAAAAGTTTGAAAAGCCCCTGTTTTAATCGTCCCTCATGAACTCGTTATGTGCAGGGTTTCAGAACTCCAAAGGAAATGGGCCAATGACCATTTTTCTCAAGCCAAATATTTCAGTAACAATGATTCTCAATCTTCCCTTCCCACTCACATCCCCACCTTAAGCAGCCCCCGACTAATCACAGCACTTTTTTAAAAACATACAAACTTTATTTAAACGACAACATTAAAAACAGAAAACGCACATCGAGCTACAACACCAAAAACCACCATAACGTGGCAACAAAACCATGAGAAGCAGTAATGACGACCACCTCTCTATTACACATCAAATTAAAACACAATTTTCACCATCCACCGCATCCACGGTCCCCTGGGGGCCCCACCATTCCCTGAACTCAGACACTGGGTGTTCCCGCTCCAACACGGCATGGACCCAGACGTGACCCCAAAAGGCAGGCAGGCAGCCCACTCGCCCCACCCCCTTGACTGCCCGCTGCCTCAACCCGTGAATGGCCGATTTTGCCAACCCCACGAGGAGATCCACCGAACGCCCGGCCCCCTTGCGCACCGGGTGGCCGTGAACCGTGGGGGCTGAAGTGCAACCAGAACCTGAGGAGCAGCCTCTTCGGGTAGGCAGGCCGCAGAAGTGACAGGCGATCACAGAGCAGTTATGGCATAGGGATTACTTAAGGTGGCAAGTGAGTGGAAAGAAAAAGTTTGAAAACCACCAGTCAATATTCATCTCTGCGCAATTACCTCTGAAATTCACAAATCCATCAGTGTAGGTAACGTAATTATTCGCTTAATCCCTCTTCTATCCAATTTATCAGCCCTGTTCCATTACTTCACAGTTGAATTGCACAGTAACAGGCCATTCAGTCCATTGAATCTGCACTCTCCCATTCAACATTGATTTCATTTTATTCTCCCTGCGTATCAAAACTGATCCTGCACACATTAACCAGCCGACCCGCCCGCCTTTGGATTGTGGGAAGGAAGCAAGGACATGTGGCAGTCACTGGGGAGAAGTTGCAAACTCCACACAGGTGGCGTCCGAGCCCAGAATTGGAGCCTGTCACTGGAGCTGGTAGACAGCAGCACTGCCTTGCTGCAGTGTAGGTGGGCAGTGTTTAGTTTGCTTTCCAGCAGATGGATCCACCATCAGCAGAAATTGCTGGGTGCCACTTACAGTCCAGAGGAAGAGAAGCAACAATGGATCCCCTCAGAGTGCCTGTGGATTCGCCCCCCCCCCCCCAGCACTCCCGCGGTGGCCGCCGCCGCACAGACTTCGGTCCAAACCATCGGCGACCCAAGCTCCAGATGCGAACCTCCACCACAATCAGGAAGGCCTTCTGATCCCTCAGCCCCCTCTCACATTCCCGGTTCCGATATTTGTTACCCCTACACCCAGTCTCGAGCCAGACTCCAGGTGTCTGCAGCCCAGTGTGTATCCTTTGACTGCAATTGCCTGCGCAGGTTCCTCGCCTCGAGCCACCAACAGCCTCAGAACCTATCTCTGCTCTGCTGCCGTGGTCACCGTCTTGTGGGCCCCGTCTCCTCTGCTTCTGAAGAAGGTTTTCAAGGATTGCAGAGGGATTTGGGCTGCTTAGAAAAGGGGGCTGAAAAATGGCAGATGAAATTTAATGCTGATAAGTGTGAGGTGCTTCATTTTGGTAAGAAGAATCAGAATAGGACATACGTGGTAAATGGGAGAGCATTGAGGAATACAGAAGAGCAGAAAGATTTAGGAGTGACGGTACATCATTCCCTGAAGGTAGAAACTCACGTGAATAGGGTGGTGAAGAAGGCCTTTATCAATCATTGCATGGAATATAGGAGTTGGGAGGTGATGTTGAGATTGTATAAGACGTTGGTGCGGCCTAATTTGGAGTTCTGTGTGCAGTTCTGGTCGCCTAATTATAGGAAGGATATAAACAGAGTGGAGAGAGTGCAGAGAAGGTTGACCAGAATGTTACCTGGGTTTAAGCATCTAGAGTATAGGGAGAGATTGGACAGATTAGGTCTTTATTCTTTGGAGCGTAGAAGGTTGAGAGGGGATTTGATAGAAGTATTTAAGATTATGAAAGGGATAGACAGAGTGGATGTGGATAGACTATTTCCGTTAAGAGGAGGAAAGATTAAAACAAGAGGACATGAGTTAAGAATTAAGGGGCAGAGGTTTAGAGGTAACATGAGGGGGAACTTCTTTACTCAGAGAGTGGTAGCGGTGTGGAATGATCTTCCGGGAGAAATAGTGGCGGCGGAGTCAATTGTATTATTTAAGAAAAGGTTGGACAGGTATATGGATGAGAAGAAGATGGAGGGTTATGGGCATTGTGCAGGGAGGTGGGACTAGAAAGGGGTGTTTGGTTCGGTGCAGACTAGAAGGGCCTAATGGCCTGTTTCCGTGCTGTAATTGTTATGTTATGTTTACATTTTCTTTTGGGCTATGTTTTGCTCATACTTTGATGAAGTGCTATAACCTCACACTGTTTCCTGCAGCAGTCTGCTATCCCTCTACGGATTTGCTCCTTCAATTCTCGCAGACTACTTGGTACTCTTATAACATAACCTCTGTTAGTGCGGTTGTACCTTCCTGTTCCTCAGCTCCACCCGTACAACCTCATGGCCAATTAACACTTTTTTGCCGGCCGGTCTGGGCTGCTCCCCCCCCCCCCACCCCACCACTCTTTCTTTCCTTCTCCCCAGCCTTTTAATTAGGAGCCTGTCTGCTTTTTTACTCACACCTTGAAGAAGGCCTCAGGCCCGGAATGTCGGTGATACATCTTTTCCTCCTGTGGAGACCTCTCTGGAAACTAGGCCCTTCAGACTTTCAAGCAGTGTCTCTGGACTGTGGAGCTAAGCACCAGGCAGGGCAGGCCCTAGGTGAGTCAGATAGATCAGGGACCCAGAAAATAAAATACATTCTTTAAAAAAAATAGTATATTTCAACAGTGACTCTGTAAAGCACGTCTTCAATGCACCTTTTTTTCCTCTCAGGGTGACAGCCTCTGACATTTGCTGCTATCAGTGCAAGGTCAGGGGAGGAAGGTTTAGGGGAGACGTCAGGGTTTTTACACAGAGAGTGGTGGGTGCCTGGAATGCTTTGTCAGGGGTGGTGGTGGAGGCTGAAACAATAGGGACAATTAAAAGACCCTTAAGCCCTTCTTCCCCACCGGCGTCCCAGTTAACTGGCCGGGCAGTGTCCCGGGATTGGAAGCCGTTTGTGCCATTTCCACCTTTAACCGGGACACTGACTGCTTTCCCACTGAACTCAACTCGTCCCCAGGGGATTTGGAGCGTCTACCTTCGAATGGAATGGGAGGAGTTTGACCCTCTTCCACTGGTTTAATTGGCTGATGCCGGGGATATGAATCAGGGTCAAGGCCGCCAATCCCCGGCGTGACTTGGCGCCGGCACGCTGATTGTTGTCCTTTTCCACTGGCACCTTGTCCCAGAAATTAACGGGGAATTAGACAGGCACATGGATGCAAGCAAAATAGAGGGTATTGGGTGTGAGGTAGGGAAGGGTTAGATTGTTGAGTATATATAGGTTGGCACAACATCACGGGCCTGTATTGTGTTCTAATAGAAAGGTAAGAGCAGTGGCTTCATTAGGGTTGGTCTTACCCTCCACCTCCCCAATATATATGTTGTAAAAATATAGAATAATATGTGATAAAAATAGTTGTAAATTGCTTAAGTGTAATATTTCTTAGATTATATGAATACTAACAACAGAATGGTTTTGTAAAATCTTTCTGCATTGAATTACAATGTTATTAGTAACTGAGCAGATTTTTCTCCTTCTTTTCCTTTAACGACGACTTAATTCTCAAAAAAGTCACTGATATCAATTCACAAACACTAATGACCACAATATTGTAGCTAAAACTTCAGAAAATTTGGCAAAAGCAGCGACGATAAAAACACCACCAGCAACAAAAACAACAGCGTTTGCTGATGGCGCGTGGAGACGGAGCCACGTGATTCAAAGCATCGCTGTCATTGGGTCATTACGACAGATCTGACCGGAGCGCATTAGAAAGTTCCAAAAAATCAATGAGCTTCAAGTTTTAGCCTTGTACATGTACGCTGGGCTGACGGAAAATGTTTTTGTTGTTAGAACGAACGATGAGGATATTTTTTAATTTAAAAAAATCATAAATTTCTGTTGAAACACTGCACAGAAATTTTATAGACAGTTATTTTGGTGTCACCCCCTCGGATGGTGTCACCCCCTGCACCCCCTCCCCACCATGACACCTTTTTGGGCAGCCCAGTGTTGGCAGCATTTTTCTGTCAGCATCTGCATGTGTAGATTAAAATTATAATTATGTTGCACCATTTGTGGGTGGCAGAGGTAGTGAAGTGGTGAGCACAGCGCTCTGACCACACCAGGGGTTCGAATCTGGCGCTGTCTGTAAGGAGTTTGTACCTTCTCCCACCCTTACGGGAGTCAAAAGATCACTTGGGTGGCCGACTTCCAACTGTAGGAAGAAAAACCTGAATATATATTTTATCAGTGTCCTGGAGGATGTGCCGCTGTTTTCTCCCCGATGTGTGTCTGTCTCCATACGATGTGGCCACTAACCCCTGTCCTTCCTCCCCACCGGCCACCGTTAGAATGGGCTGAGACGCCAGGAGCTCGCTCTCCTCAGCCCCCTCCACCAGTTGGAGAGGCAGGTCAGCGAGCTGCGACTCGACGGGACCCAGACGCCTGGAGGGGAGCCAGAGATTGATAGCCGGCCAAGCTCAGGTAAGCCTGAGGGTGGTGGGGGAGGGGGGGTGTACTGATATGTTTTCCTCCATTGTATAGCCCCGACCAGTTACTGTATATATGAGGCTGGCCCGCCCACTAATGACTCGTCTCCTCCCCTTTTGCCCTGGACATAAAGGTCGCGTTACTTCCCCCTTTCCAGCCATCCGTACCTGGATCCGGGCCAGCCAAAGTCTTATATGCATTAAAGCCTATTGATCCTGCAGTCCATGACTCTGTGGTTATTGATGGAACCTATCGGGGGTAGGAACGGCATGGTGTATTGGGGGAGAGTGAATGAGGGCAGGATGGGGAGCGGGCCATTCCAATAGACTTGAGTGATTTAAGGATTTGCAGATCAAGATGATCTTGTTCCACTTGTATCTAACTCTCTGGCCAGACTGCACATCCTGCCAGCACATGGGGGGAATGATCTGTCAGCCTTTGTCCTTTGTAGGTTGGTGCTGGTTTAACAATGACCTTTTGCTCTCACTTTAATGCCGTTGAATGCAAGGGGCGCTGAGTGTTCTTCTGTCAGGTGAAAAGAATTATGTGACTGGGCGGTAGGGAGCAAGTTAAATTCGATTCGTTCAGGGTTTGTTTTCCCAACCGAAATAACAGACAGAAGTTGGGGGGGGACGGAAAAATCGTCAAGCGTCTCGACGATCAATGTCACGGAAGGCGCCCGACTCCAATTTGCCAGCTCCCCTCTGCCCATTGAGCACCCCCAGCCCCTGAGGGTTGGAGACTCTGGGGTGGAGTGTCACTCCGAGTATTCCACCCAAAACCGTCCAAGCAAATCTGTCTTGATCTGTTCGCAAAGATCGTTTCCATATGTTCCCGTTGGGGAGAGGCCCCAAGTCCCAAGTCAAGGGATTTAAGGTCAGTTCAGGGGCAGCGTTTGATTCCGCTCCTTTTCGAATCTTCCTGATGGATTTTCCCATGCCAGCAATCTGTCAGGAATACTGACGTCTTGCTTGGATGGCCTGCTCAATTCGTTCTGGGTTTTTTCTTCGATTCTCACCCTTTTCTTTCATCCATTTCCCTATTTTTCAAACTTTAAGTCCATAAGAGTGTTTGTGTTTCATTTGTTTCAATCCTTTCCCTGCTTCTGCCTTGTTTGATGCCTCTCAAGAGATAATTGTCTATGGAGATTCCTTGGTAGTGCCATTTCCTCTCTCCATCTCTCTCTCTCTCTCTGTTGTTATAATTTCATATCTTCCTCTGGGCCTCCCTATCTCTCGATCCCTATTTCCGTTTCTTTCCTCCACATTAAAACCATCCGAAAAGGTTGTTCCTCAGAAGCACTGGAGGAACTCAGCCACTCTCGCAGCGTCCATACGAGGGACACGTATATTAGCGACACTTAGGCACAGAGGTAATTCCATATCCTGAGGAAGGGCTCAGGCCCAAAGCACCAGTAATATATATTTCCCTCCAATGGGCACTGAGTTCCACCAGCAATTCTGTGTTTTTTTACACTGTCTGCAGACTTTTGTGTTTCACTCCTGGGATTTTGTGGAAGGAACTTGAGAAAAGCAAGTCCCTTTGTTTCCAACCCAGAAGGTTGTTGGTTTCCATCCACTTACATTCAGGAACTTCAGTGAAGTTGGGTCTGAAACAGATCAGCCACAATCGGAGCCAACTCCAGTTCCAACTTGTGTTCCTTCTTGTTCTGAGCCACTGCTACACGTTGGAGACTCTGAGATGTGATGAGAATTGAGGGGCCTTCTCTCTGAAGTAAAAGATGCCATGGGGAACCTATCCCACCAGTACTGTACATCAGGGTGAATCAATAACAGACCCATCCCCAACAGTATAGTACCCCAGTGCAACACAGTGATAGGCCTGTCCCCACCAGTACTGTACCCCAATATTACACACTGACAGACCCATCCCCACAAGTACAGTACTCCATTGTTATACAGTGACAGACCCGTCCCCACCAGTTCTGTACCCCAGTGTTACACAATGGCAGACCCATCTACACCAGTACTGTACCCCAGTGTTATACAGTGACAGACCCATCCCCACTAGTACTGTACCCCAATGTTATAGTGACAGACCCATCCCCACCAATACTGTACCCCAGTGTTATACAGTGACAGACCATCCCCACCAGTGCTGTACCCAGCTTTACAGTGATGGGCCTTCCCAACCAGTTTGTACTCCCTTCAGAGCTGGTAGGTGCTTGTCTGTTCTGTGGGTTCTGCATGCTTTTGCCTGACCTGCTCGAGGCATGGACCTGGTACAGTTGATGGGTCGGATCGCATCCCACGCAGCTACAGAGAGTGAATGTATGGGCCGCACCTTAACACGCTGATTTTGTTTCTACACCTCCCCTGCTCTCCCCACGTACCACCCCATGTGTTCTCCCCTACCCCCCACTCCCCCTTCCTCCTTCCTGCAGGCTTCTATGAGCTGAGCGAGGGCCCGTCTCCGGCACTGTCTGACTCCTCTGCCTCCATCTTTGCGGAGTGCTTTCCCAGCTTGCATTCTGTCGCCTGCAGCTACTCGCGGCTCGGCTTGGCTGATGCTCGCATTAATTATGCAAATGAACGCCCCAAATCTTTAGGTAGGTGTGCACCCAGGCGTCTGTACAGGAGGGGGGGCAGAGGAGGAACCCATGTCTGTTTTACACCAGCACCCTTCTCTGTTAGATGTTGAGGGTTTATCCAATACTTTTTTGAAAGTCAATATTAAATCTGTCGCTTCTGGTCTTTCAGGAAGTAGAACCATAGAACATTTCAGCACTGAAACAGGCCCTTCGGCCCTCTAGTCTGTGCCAAACTAATATTCTGCCTAGTCCCATTGATTATTTCCCTCCCTTTGTAACTGTCGAAATACTTAAATGTTAAATTCGAGCCTGCATTCACTTTGCAGTTCATTCCACACTCCTGCCACTCTCTACATGAAAGGCATGTTCCCCTAATCTCCCCCTTAAACGTTTCCCCGTTCACCCTTAAACCACGTCCCCTGATTTGTATCTCACCTAACCGAGAAAAGAAACTCTCTTCTCCTCCCCTCCTGTTGCCAGCAACCCCAAATTAATTTCAGTCGTGGTCAGAGAGCTATGGAGTCCAAACGCCACAGAAACAGGCCCTTCTGCCCACGGAGTCTGTGCTGACCCATTTGGACTAACCTGACACTGGACCCATTTTATTCCTCCCAGATTCTACGCCTCACAAGGGGGAGTTTTACAGCAGCCAATTAACCTACAATCTGCACGTCTTTGAGACTGTGCAAACTCCATATAACGTCAGAGGTCAGGATCGAACCAGACCTGTCTGCCATGCCATCTTAAAATCATTACCGATCCATTCAATCCTCCTTTCCCAGTGAACCATTCTTCCTCTCCTCCTGCAGAAGTGAGTTAACCCTCCCTCAGTCAGTCATACAGCACCAAATCAGGCCCACCCAGCTGTGCCTACCTTCGTACCGATCTATACCAATCCATCCATCACCACATGGTGCACCGCCTTCTATTACAGCGCCAGTGACCCTGGGTTTGAGTCTGGTGCTGTCTGTAAGGAGTTTTTACATTCTCTCCACATCAGGGTGGGTTTTCTCTGGGTGCTCCATTTTCATCCCACCCTTAAAAACAACGGAGGTTGTAGTTCATTTGGGCGTAATTGGGCGGCATGGGCTCGCGGGCAGGAAGGGCCTTTAACCATGCTGTAGGGCAGTGGTTTTCAAATCTTACATTCATCGTGGGAGTAGGGAGATGAATTACACCAGTGATTCTCAACCTTGTTCTTTTCACTCACATCCCATTTTAAGTAATTCCTAGGCCATCGGCATTCTGTGATTAGTAAGGGTTTGCTTAAGGTGGGATGTGGGTGGAAAGAAAAAGTTTTAATCATCCCTCGTGGACTCGTTATGTGCACGGTTTCAGAACTCCAAACGAAATGGGCCTATGACCATTTTTTCTCAGACCAAATATTTCATTAACAATTTCATTCTAGAGCAGTGATTCTCAACCTTCCCTTCCCACTCACATCCCACCGCACAGCTTGCAAATTCTTTACTAACATTGAAAACATGCATCCCTTCTCCCCCACCCACCCCCAACAATTGTAGCACCTCATTTCCAGCCCCAGTCCATGTCCGGCCTGTGCTGATCTAACCCTGGAGTGTGACAGTGTTATGGAAACTTCACTCTGTATCTACTTGCACTGTCCCTGCCCTGGGAGTGTGTGACGGGACAGTGTAGAGGGAACATCACTCTGTATCTGTCCCGTGTCCCTGCCCTGGGAGTACGTTACGGGACGGTCTAGAGGGAGCTTCACTCTGTACCTACCCCGTGTCCCTGCCCTGGGAGTGTGTGACGGGACAGTGTAGAGGGAGCTTCACTCTGTATCTAACCCGTGTTCCTGCCCTGGGAGTGCATGACGGGACGGTGTAGAGGGAGCTTCACTCTGTATCTACCCCATGTCCCTGCCCTGGGAGTGTGTGACGGGACAGTGTAGAGGGAGCTTCACTTTGTATCTAACCCGTGTCCCTGCCCTGGGAGTGTGTGATTGGACAGTGTAGAGGAAGCTTCACTCTGTATCTAACCCGTGTCCCTGCCCTGGGAGTGTGTGACGGGACGGTGTAGAGGGAGCTTCACTCCTAACCCATGTCCCTGCCCTGGGAGTGTGTGACGGGACGGTGTAGAGGGAGCTTCACTCTGTATCTACCCCATGTTCCTGCCCTGGGAATGTGTGATTGGACAGTGTAGAGGGAGCTTCACTCTGTATCTACCCCGTGTCCCTGCCCAGGGAGTATGATGGGACAATGTAGAGGGAGCTTCACTCTGTATCTAACCCGTGTCCCTGCCCTGGGAGTGCGTGACGGGACGGTGTAGAGGGAGCTTCACTCTGTATCTAACCCGTGTCCCTGCCCTGGGAGTGTGTGACGGGACAGTGTAGAGGGAGCTTCACTCTGTATCTACCCCGTGTTCCTGCCCTGGGAGTGCGTGACGGGACAGTGTAGAGGGAGCTTCACTCTGTATCTACCCCGTGTCCCTGCCCAGGGAGTGTGATGGGACGGTGTAGAGGGAGCTTCACTCTGTATCTACCCCGTGTCCCTGCCCTGGGAGTGTGTGACGGGACAGTGTAGAGGGAGCTTCACTTTGTATCTAACCCGTGTCCCTGCCCTGGGAGTGTGTGATTGGACAGTGTAGAGGGAGCTTCACTCTGTATCTAACCCATGTCCCTGTCCTGGGAATGTGTGATTGGACAGTGTAGAGGGAGCTTCACTCTGTATCTACCCCGTGTCCCTGCCCTGGGAGTGTGTGACGGGACAGTGTAGAGGGAGCTTCACTTTGTATCTAACCCGTGTCCCTGCCCTGGGAGTGTGTGATTGGACAGTGTAGAGGGAGCTTCACTCTGTATCTACCCCGTGTCCCTGCCCTGGGAGTGTGTGACGGGACAGTGTAGAAGGAGCTTCACTTTGTATCTAACCCATGTCCCTGTCCTGGGAATGTGTGATTGGACAGTGTAGAGGGAGCTTCACTCTGTATCTAACCCGTGTCCCTGCCCAGGGAGTGTGATGGGACAATGTAGAGGAAGCTTCACTCTGTATCTACCCCGTGTCCCTGCCCAGGGAGTGTGATGGGACAATGTAGAGGAAGCTTCACTCTGTATCTACCCCGTGTCCCTGCCCAGGGAGTGTGATGGGACAATGTAGAGGAAGCTTCACTCTGTATCTACCCCGTGTCCTTGCCCTGGGAGTGTGTGATGGGACGGTGTAGACGGAGCTTCATTCTGCATCTACCCCATGTCCCTGCCCTGGGAGTGTTTAACTCAACTGAGAAATGCACTGACGTTGAGTGTCGATTTTGCTTTCAGCTGAACCCCTGCACCCAGACCAAGACGAGAGTCTGAGCTTCACTGACAGTGACTATGTCTCCTCGGTGCCCCGCTCCTTCTCAGCCACCCACTCCGAGTCGCTGGAGGCCCTTGCAGACGTACGGCCAAAGTACCCAACCGAACTGATGACCCGGGACAGCCTGGAGCTCTTTCCATTTCCGAGCCCCCTCCACGCCATGGCGCTCCAGAGCCCCCTCCTCTGCCAAGGCATGCGGGCAGGCAGTGAGGACAAGCCTTTCTCGCCCAGTTCCTTCCTGGGTGCCTACAAACTGGAAGGGGATGGGGAGATGTTCTTTGGCACCCAGGGCGAGCTCCCTCAGGGCCTGGAAGCCATCCAGTCGAGGAGGTTGGAGAACTACATCACAGGCCTGGTCCACAAGAGGGTTTACCCTGTACGGACAAACAAGCCAAGGACAAGCCTCAGCACAGACCCCATCAAAGGTCTGATCAGGCAGAGCAGCTTGTGCCATAGGGGTACTGATCCTGCAAGCCTTCAAAGTCCCAGTTGCGAGATGTACCCCTCGTCTGACAGAGGCAATATCTCCAGTTCCCACAGCTTCGACAGCGGTTTGACCACCGCAAAGTACAGGCCCCAGTGGAACACAGGCGGGGATCAGCTGGCAGGCAAGAAAACTGTCCCGGACACCTTTGCAGCTCAGAAGCAAAAGGGCAACGAGGACTCCCAACACTCCCAGAGTTTGCGGAAGCAAATCAGGCTGATGGCCAACACTCCTCCCATGAGGCCAACTTCCCTCGAGTACCGTGACTTGAACTATCACCCGGCCGTGCGGGGATCGCCTCAGGAGAATTACTACCAAAATGTGTACGAGCTGGACGACAGGCTTCAGGCCTTTGCATCCGCTAGACCTGATTCAGCAGAGGCCCACTCGCCGACTTTCGAGCAGGAGGTGAGAGGCCAGAGGTCACCCCTGAGGGAGGCCGATGAGGATTGCCAGATGGTCAACGCGCAATACATTCCGGCCAAGCAGCCGTACAAATGCCACGGGGGCGGGCAAGCGGGGCGGGCCAAAGCCGCCATCTTGAACAAGTGCCGGTCTGCTGACCTGTCGCCTGAGGGAGGGGCCCGGGGCTTCAGGGAGAAGGGCAAGGCGCTGGGCAAGAAGTGCCGCTTCAGCGAGGACTCTGAGGGGACCAAGAAGAATGGCCGCAAGGCCTCCCCACGGGGCAAGAGGACCTGCCGCTCGAATTCAGAGAATAGCCTGCTCAGCAGGCAGGGGTCCACCTGCGTCAAGTACAACACGGTGGAGAGGGACGAGGGGCGGTCGCTGCAGCCGGGGCGGCAGGCCGGGGGTGGCTACCGGCGCTGGCGGTCCACGGCGGAGATCTGCCAGGAAGGGGCAGCCGCAGCGACGACCTCCAACCCCTGTCCGACGGGGGGAGGCCAGCGGCGGGTCCGGAGGTACCAGAAGGCCCAAGGAAGCGACTCAGAGCGCAGGGCCCAGGGGGCGGAGGAAGGACCGGGGGTCAGAGTCTATGGCACCCGGTGTTACGGTGACAGTGAGTCGAGCCTGAGCGAGGCCGAGTCACCTGGGTTCAGCACATGCTCCAGTGACACGGACGAGGAGGGCGGTGGCCTGGTCTGGCCCCAGCAGGTGGCCCCTCAGGCTGCCCAGCCTGAGGTCTTTGTCAAGATCAAGGCCTCGCACGCGCTGAAGAAGAAGATCCTTCGCTTCCGCACGGGCTCCCTCAAGGTCATGACCACTGTCTGAATGGAGAGCGGAAGGACGGTGACTGACCGCCTTCAAAGCCTCCCAAGACTCAGGGCGTCCTCGAAGTGCGTTGATGCCAAACGACACGGCCCATGTAAATTTAGGAAGAGTTGGCCATTAATTTTCAGGAAGAACTCACATCCCCCAAATAACAGGTTGATAGGTGACAGGAACTACCCACGTCCCACACACGTACAGGTTGATAGGTGTCAGGCGTGACTCATGTCCCACATAACTACAGGTTGGTAGGTGACAGGAAAGACCCATTTCCCACACATGTACAGGTTGGTAGGTGTCAGGCGTGACTCATGTCCCACATACCTACAGATTGGTAGGTGACAGGAAAGACCCATTTCCCCCACACGTACAGGTTGGTAGGTGTCAGGCGTGACTCATGTCCCACATACGTACAGGTTGGTAGGTGTCAGGTGCGACCCATGTCCCACACGCGTACTGGTTGCTAGGTAACAGAAACTACCCACAGTCGAACAAGTTAGTGGATGACTCCAGGCCCCTATCCCTCTTGTCAGAGACTGCAAGGAGGCGGCCAGGATTCCCTTCCCCTCTGCTTGAGAGAAAACCTGGAGGTCCCCAGGAAACCACCGACCAATTGGATGTGAATGCACATCCCAGCCGAGTAGCTGGGGTCTTGATTCAGGGGAGGAGCTTGCGAGATGGGGAGGGATGAAATATGGCCAAAATGCTAACTTGGGCCATGGTTAATTGTCGAACTTGCTTACTTGAGCCCCTTGCCTTGTGTTGGGCAGTCTCTGTATGAAATAATGTACATAGCTACTCAGTATGAGCCTTTCACTCAGTCCTGTAAGAGTTATCTGCCATAGGAGTTGGTGAACAGGTAGGATGTGGGATTCGAGGAGGCACTTGCTGGTTTGAATCACGGGAGAGGGGCGGGTGACTGTTGAGGGGGTGGGTGGGTGGGGGTGGGGGGTGAATTCACCTTCTTCTATTCTTCCAGCTCCCCATCCCGTGATGTTGGGGCTACACCGTCGGATAAGGTGCAACAGGAGCAGCTTTGGTGGGTTCCAAAGATCCGGAAAGGTCCCTGGGGGCAGAGAGGATGGTATAAGGGGGGACTTGAACAATATTGTGCAGAGGGTGGAATGGTCTCGCTCTGCACATTTTAGTGATGTAGAGGAATTAATGTTTTTGGAGTGGGGGGGATGATATTTTTCAAGCCTGAGAGAGGTTTGGAAAGGTTGACCTTCATCCCTATTCCCAGCAATATGTGCTACTGATATTTAGTTTAAAAAATTTTAGGCATGCATACAGCACGGTAACAGGCCATTCTAGCCCTTGAGTCCATGCTGCCCAATTTACACCTCTGTACATTTCGGATTGTGGGAGGAAACCGGGAGAGCGGACACGGATTGAACGTACAAACGGCCCCGATCAGTGGCGCTGTAAAATTGTTGCGCTAACAGCCGCGTCAACCATATAGGAGGCTATTCTGTCCAGCGAGTCCATGCCAGCCTTTAGAGACATTCCACTTTCAAGCTCCCAGCAAGCTCACCTGTTCCTCCCACCGTCTCTTCACACTGGGGTGACTCACAATTAACCCACCGACCCGCACATGGGAGGAAACCAGAGTGCCCCAGGGAAACTTCGCGCAATCATGGAGGTGGGGTGAGGGAAAGAATGTACAAACTCCATGTGGACAGCATCGAACCGGGGTCTCTGGGGCTGTGAGAATGCAAATCTACCCACTGAGCCTGAGTGTGACTGTCAGTGGTCAGTGATAACTTGGCTGGATAAACCCTGGTATGAACTGTTAGCGGTGGAGTGGTAACACTCTTTCTCCTAACCTCAGTCAATAAATTACACGGGACAACAGTGATTTTGTTTCCTGAACACTTTTGGATGTACCTTATGGATTTTGGGCAGCTGGTCACAAAAAATCACCTTAACATTTTCCGATCACAGTTTTTAGATACAACCTATTTTTGTGACTTCCCATCATATTTTAAGTCCACTTCTAGCGTACAAAACCATGGAGTGCGACACGTCATTAATATTTCAGTTTCTGCATTGGCACTTGGCCATCTTCCCTGCTGATCTTGGTGCCGTCGGTGACAAACACGGTTTCACCAGGACATTGCAATCGTTGAAAAGCGGAATCAGGGCATTTGATATCGATCAATGCCGGCTGACATGAGAGGCATCAGATGCTGAGTCCAAACGAAAACCAGCAGCAAAACAGTTTTAGATCAGTTGAACTAATGCACCATGACGTGATTAAACCTGCTAAATGCAATCAAAGTTAATGTAACGTTTCTCCAACTTCCTACGTGATGCAGCAAATCTGAAATTAACTTTGTGTTCAGTTTGACGTTGTTTATTATAATCCCCAATTTGTTTTCAGGAAACAAACCTTTTGTAAAAAATTTGTTGTCCGGCACTAAGAGTAAAATCCAAACCCATAGAGCCCCAGAACATTACAGCACGGAAAACAGGCCCTTTGGCCCTTCTGGTCTGTGCCGAACTATTATTCTGCCATGAAGAAGTTAAGAAGTAGATTGAAGTCAACATACTCTCTCCACCTTCATAGTTGGTCTCCGTGATTTAATTGGAAGCCTCGTCAACCACCACTACCCTTTGCCTGGGGTCTGAGCGACTCAGGGGGAGTCCATAACCCCACCCACTCCTTGGGGAAAGGAGGCCACGGCCTACCCCAAACCTGCAGCCAGCTGTGGCGGGCATGATGGAGACATTTCAAATTAAACCATGTGCGGGGTTGGGAGACACGGAGGTGAATGGAAGTCAGCATCAGGGCATGGGTACTTCCCCTCTTTGGAGGGTAGTTTGGATGTCCACCATGGCCACCCTTGGAGTTGAGGGGCATGGACCATGGGTTGGGTGTCCACTTCCCATCATGTAGGGGAGCGGGAGGGTCATTGAGGGGAGGGCCATTGAGGGGAGGGCCATTGAGGGGAGGGCCATTGAGGGGAGGGCATGTGTCCACTTATCCACCAAGCCCTCGGAAAAATTATTTGCTCAACGGTTAATATTTGCCTTCCCACCGACCGCAAGACTTATAAATAATGTTAATAAGGTGTAAAAAAAAAAGCGAATCCCGATTATAACATGAGTCGTGTTCCCAGATCTTTCCTGAAGCAGTGAGCTGGGAGATTCCAGGAAGAATTAAACTCCAACCCCCTGCCTCTGGTTTCTACTGGGGAGGGTGGGAGGGGGACGCTGGGAATCTTGTCTCCATTCATGCTCGATGGGCCGGAGACTAACCTCAGCACCACATTTCTCACCATCAAGAAGTCGTGTTCATGGAGTATTCAAAGGTATTAAAAATTTTATCATGAAATTAAAGAGGGTCTGAGTGTAGTTTTTTTTCCCCCAACGTCTTCTATTTACTCTTCTGTCTCATGGGCTACATCCATTTTCCAATATGAAGGGGTTAAATTTGAGAGCCCAATGAAACAGGAGTCAAGGTAAATTCAAATCAGGTGGTGGCACTGAGAGATCTACCCTGGCTTCACAATTCCTTACCTTTAAACCGGCACCAAAGTAAGTAATGGACCAACCTGAGAGCCGTTTACTTTGTCGTGATACAGGGAATCCCCGGGTTACGAACAAGATCCGTCTTTAAGTCGAATTTGTAGGTAAGTCGGAACAGGTACCACTAGGGGTTCTTATTTAGAGTCAGTTAGCCAAATGCTTGTCTTAGTATATAGTGTATATTTTAGCTTTCTATGCTTATAAAACTACTGGAGTCAATTTCTTGAAGTAGGCACACTCAACACAGTGTTAACGGCAACGCGATCCGACTTAAAATGGCAGATGGCAATCTCCCTACTTGAGCCGGCGCACCTGAAGCCACGTGTAGCCTGTTCGTAAGTACGATGTTGTCTGTAAGTCAGATGTTCGTAACCCAGGGACTGCCTGTTTAATTTAAATTTTAATTTAGACATTGTAGAGCTCGTTGAAAGAATCAAAGACTTGTTGATCCAAACCAAGGCTTTTAGTAGCAAAAGACAGGAGCTCTTCACAGGTGGCCGACCAGTCCAGAATGATCCGACCTGGCTAGGGACACAACCCTTTAAGGCCCAGACAATAGGTGTGGCTTAGCTCTCAGCCAATCGCTGTAAGTACAGTCTAGATACAGTAACTATACATTGGTGATAGATCTGTACTAGCACAGACATACAGCACGGTAATGCACCCTTCCAGCCCCTGAGCCCCTGCCACCCAATTAACCTCCCTTATGTTTTGGAAGGTGGAGGGAAACCAGAGCACCAGGGGGCAACCCACGGGGAGGATGTGCAAATTCCTTGCAGACAACACAGGATTCGTTGCCACTCTGTTAAAAGCATACTATACAGACAAACACCATAGAAACAGACCCTTCCAGTCCATGAGCCCCTGTCTCCCAAATACACCAATGAACCTACAAAGCCCCCATACATTTTGAGGAGTGGGAGGAAACCCACGCAGACACGGGGTGAACATACAAACTCCTTCCAGAGAGCGCGGGATTCGAACCCAGGTTGCTGGCGCTATAATAGCATCACACTAACCACTAAGCCAACCCAAGTTTAGGTGGGGTCTGAGTTGAACGTAGACAAGGGGCAGAGCCTAAAAATTAGTGCCTGGCCATTCAGTGTTGAAGTACGGGAGGCAGACCTTCAAGCAAAACTCTGGAGCCTCCCCCACAGAACAGGCTGGAGTTGGACATCAGACATGGCAAACCCTGGATTGAACTAATCTTGTGAGTGTGTTTGAGGATTGCAGGGGTAGGATGAGCAGCGGTCGCATCTGAGCTGGGTCACAGAGTGATGCAAGTAGTGGAGCTCCAGGGGCTAGGGCTCAGTCGTGACTTCTACTGCTCTCTGCGCGGAGTTCCCTGTGAGTGCTTGGGGTTCCATTCTGGTGCTCTGGCTTCCATCCAGGCAGAGTCGGGGGTGAAGAAGGTGAATGTGGGCATTCATTTCTCGAGGGCTAACACGGATGTAGTGTTGAGACGCGAAAAAGCAGAGGTGAGACCTCACTTGGAGCACGGGGTACAGTTTTGGATGCCGTATTTGACAAACGACGAGCTGGCATTGGGGAAGGTTCAGATTCACTAGAATGACTCCAGGAATGAAAAAGTTTGCATACGAGGAACTGTTTGGTGGCTCTTGAACTGTATTTGTTGGAGTATGGGTGAGGGGAGACCATTCGAATGCTGAAAGGCTGAGACCAGTGGTTCTCAACCTCTTTCTTTCCGCTCACATCCCACTTTAAGTATTTCCTATTCCATAGGTGCTCTGTGATTAGTAAAGGATTACTTAAGGTAGGATGTGAGTGGAAAGAAAAAGTTTTAATCATCCCTAATGGACTCGTTGTGTGCAGGGTTTCACAACTCCAAAGGAAATGGGCCAATGACCATTTTTCTCAAGCAAGATATTTCAGTAACAATTGGGTCTGGAGCAGTGATTCTCAACCTTCCCTTCCCACTCACATCCCACCTTAAGAAACCCCTGTGGTACGCTATCAAACAGAAGCAAACACACAAAACATAAAGTCTGTTCTACAGGCTTTATTCAACATAAACTTCCACAGAGCTGGCTGTGAGAGTGGCTGTGCAAGCTCTGAGACTCTCTTCGAAGGGCCGGATCTGGCTTATATCCCGGAGGGTGATTGACAGCCGGCCAGGTGTTGCCTTGTCACCATGCTCTTCTGCAGGTACAGAGGTTGTCTCCTGCAGTAGGCCAGTGGTGTACCACCACAACCTCTTACTAATCACAGAGCACCGATGCCATAGGGATGACTTACAGTGGGATGTGAGTGGAAAGAAAAAGGTTGAGAGCCACTGGTTTAGACAGAATTGATTTCCCATGGGAGGGGATTCTAGGACAAGAGGACACAACTTCAGGATAAAAGGGCATCAATTTAAAATAGAGATGCGGAATAATTTCTTTAGTCAGAGGGTCATGAGTCTGTGCAACTTTTTGCCACATTCGACCATGTAAGAGTTTGGTATATTTAAGGCAGAGATTGGTAGGTATTTGATTAGTTGGGGTATCTAGGGTTCTGGGGAGAAGACCAGGGAGGGGGAGGCTGAGGATGGATCAGTTCATGATTAGAATGGCAGAGCAGACTCTATGGGCCGATGGGCCTCCTCTTGCTCCTATGTCCTGTGATCCTGTGTCTTGTGCTCCTATACCTTGATCTTGAACACCAAATTTCGTGACTTGTTCATGACAATTGATTCTGATTCTGATGTTGTGAGTGTGGGCAGGTTAATGAAGCCACTGTCAACTATTCCCTAATGTGCAGTTGACAGGTAGAATCAGGTGGAGGGTGCGGGGGGGGGGGGGGGTGTGGAGTTGATGGGAATGTGAGGAGAAAAAACATGGAACGTGTCAGCAAGGATTCGATTGGCCAAAGTATCTGTGTACACGTTCCATATGGTTCTGAGTTGGGGTGGGGGTTCTCTCTCTACATCCCAGACTTCATTCTTTAACTCAGCTAAACATTCTTTCCAAAGATTGTTCCAAGAATGCTGCCTGACCATTTCTCCCCATGGATGCTACCTGACCTGCTGAGATCTTCCAGTTTTTCTTTGTTTCTTCAGGATTCAAGCATCTGAAGTCTCAGTGTTTGTCTCTTTTCCACACCCTGTTATCCGTGAAAGTATGGTCTGGTACAGCGACACCCCTGAGCGTAAAGCCCTGCAAAAGGTAGTGGACACAGCCCGTCACAGGTAAACCCCTCCCCACCATCAGGAACGTCTACGGTGAACGCCGCCGTCGGAGAGCAGCAGCGATCATCAAAGACCCACACCCCCAGCACACGCTCTGTTCTCGCTGCTGCCATCAGGAGAGAGGCGTAGGGGCCACAGGACTCACCCCACCACATTCAGGAACAGCTGCTCCCCCTCCACCATCAGACTCCTCAATGTCAAACTCATTTAGAGGGTGAATTCACTACTCTTACTTGTGCACTCTATAGATTTTTTTTCTCTCTGTATTGCACAGTCAGTTTGTTTACATATCTTTATTTGTTTATATCTATACACTGTGAACAATTTTTTTTTTGCACAACCATTTAGTGGTGATTCTGTCTCACCTGTAGGAAAAAAAATCTCAGGGTTGCATGTGATGCCACGTATGTACAGGTTGTACCTCTTTAATCCAGCGACATTGGGACCTGGCCATTGCCGGACCACAGAAAATGCCAGAAAACAGAAAATTGACCCCCTAAGGAAACCCCCATGTAAACATATCAAAGGTAGAATGAAGCTTAAAGCAGAAAATAATACTGTGGGGCGGCACGGTTAGCGCCACGCCTTTACAGCGCCAGCGATCGGGACGTAAATACAAACTCCTTACAGACAGTGCGGGGCTCGAATCCCGGTCCTGATCACAGCAGATTCAACCTTTACAGCACCAGCGATCGGTATTGGGGTTCGAGTTCCACGCTGTCTGCAAGGGGTTTGTATTAATGGCAACAGATTCAAATGTGCCGAACCACAGGAGTTGCCAGACCACAGAGCACTGGATAAGAGAGGTTCAACCTGTACTCTGACAATAAATCTGAACTTTGCTCCCTTGTACCTCGACCTGAACTGGATGGTGGGATAGATAGCGCCAGTGACCTGGGTTCAAATGTGATGTTGTCTATGAGGAGTTTGCATGTTCTCCTCATCTCTGTGTGCTTCCTTCAGCTGCTCAGGTTTCTTCCTACCCTCCAGGTGAAGGTTAATTGGGTTATTTGTGCACTGTGGGCCCATGGGCTGGAGAGGCCTGTTTCTGCGCTGTATGTGATTAGAAGTAGTTGGATAAGCATTTGCACCTCCAAGGCTTAGAAGGCTGCAAATGAAACACTGGCGTAGAAGGTTGAGGGGGGATTTCATAGAGGTATTTAAAATTATGAGGGGAATAGAAAGAGTAGATGTGAATAGGCTCTTCCCCTTGAGGGTAGGAGAGAGTGGAATGAGGGGTCATATGTTAAGGGGTAGGGGGCAAAAGTTTAGAAGTAACATGAGAGGAAGCTTCTTCACTCAGAGAGGAGTGGCTGAGTGGAATGACCTTCCGGAAGAGGTGGTTGCAGCAGGGTCAATTTTGTCATTTAAGAGGAGGTTGGATGAGTGCATGGATGTGAGGGGATTGGAGGGTTATGGGCAGCGAGCAGGTAGGTTGGACTAGAGGAGTTCACTTAAATCGGTGTGGACTAGAGGGGCCTGTTTCTGTACTGTAATTGTTATATAACCGTATAACAGAGCGGAAACAGGCCATATCGGCCCTTCGAGTCTGTGCCAGTTCACTTGAACAACTCCACTAGCTCCCCCCTCCCACTCTCCGCCCATAGCACTCCAACCCCCTCACATCCATGTACACATCCAACCTTCTCTTAAATGACAGGAAAGACCCTGCCGCTACTATCTCCTCTGGAAGATCATTCCACTCTGCCACCACTCTCTGAGTGAAGAAGCATCCTCTAATATTTCTCCTAAAGTTTTGCCCCCTCACCCTTAACTCATGCCCTCTTGTTCCAACCTCCCCTCTCCTCAGTCTATCTATTCCCTTCATAATTTTAGATATCTCTATCAAATCCCCTCTCACCCGTCTACGTTCCATTGAATAAAGTCTCAATCTCCTTAATCTTTCTCCGTACTCTAGATGTTGTAAGCCAAGCAACGTTTTTGTAAATCTCTTCTGCACCCTCTCCACCTTATATATATATATATATATATCCTTCCAATAATTTGGAGACCAGAACTGAACACAATACTCAAGCCTGGCCTCACCAATGCCTTAAACACTTCCCAGCTCCTATACTCTATGCTCTGATTTATGAAGGCCAGCATGCCATATGGCTTTTTAACCACCCTGTCTACATGGGAATCGACCTTCAAGAAACTCTGTACCATAACTCCAATATCCCCCTTTTCCTCTGCGTACCTCAACGCCCTCCCCTTAACTGCATATGTCCTATCTTGGTTATTTTTTCAGAAATGTAGCATCTCGCACTTGTCTACATTAAATTCCACCTTGCCATCTTTCAGCCCACTTTTCCAAACAAACAAAATTCTCCTATAATCCAAGAAAACCTTCCTCACTATCTACCACTCCCCCTATATAGTTATATATGGTTATAATAAAGAAATTGCACTATGGATGTTGTGTGATCTGCTAAGTTACTCTTGCACAGGAATGTAGGTCCATATTAGCCGGGGACCCCACGGAGGAGCCTGTTAATTGACCGACTCAGATGCGGGCAAAGCACAGAAATTCTGGAGGAACTCAGCTGGTTTCACAGCGTCCATGGGAGGGAAAGATATATTCCCGACATTCTGGGCCTGAGGCCTTTCTTTGAGTGCAAACGGTCAGGCATCTGAATTAAAGCCCGGGGAGAGAAAGGGGGTAGAATGGGAGGGGGGAGGGATCCAGACCAACAGGACAAAAGATGTTAATCGGATCTGATCAGAGGAGAGGTGAGAAGTGACTTTGGCTCTGTTAAAGGAAGTAGAGGGGAAAAGGGGAGAGAGAGAGAGAGAGAGAGAGCTAGAGGACAGTAGACGGGGAAGAAGGTGGGGAGTGGGGATTGAACAGAAACTGGAGAAGTTGATGTTAATGCCAGCTGGATGGTAGATTCCCAGATGGATGATGAAGTGTTCATCAGTTTGTGGTTGATCTCAGTCTGGTAGTCAGTGCATTATTTGACATAGGTCTGATTTTCACTCTAATCGTGTAAGTTTCATTTTTTTTTCTTTTATAAAGAATTTCAGTCATATATGCGGACAGATGCAAGTCGCATTGGTCACATTCGGGGACTACCTGTATACATATACTCAGACATACAGCACAGTAACAGGCCATTATGACCCACGAGCCCATGCCACCCAGTCACAACTCAACTGGCCTCCAGCCCCCAATACGTTTTGGAGGATGGGAGGAAACCCAAGCAGACATGGGGAGAGTGTGCAAACTCCTTACCGACGGTGCCAGATTCAGACCCAAGTCCCTGGCACTGTAACGGCATTGCACTAACTGCTATACTAACCATGCCCCCACCCCCCCATAACTAGTCATAGAAAGAAGGTTCTGCAGTCAGCGATGGAGGTGAGGATTGAACCGGGGTCCCTGGAGCTGAGGCATCTATCAGCTACTCCACCGCGTTTCTCCGTTCATTCACCCACCCCGTGTCCTTATGCAGAGGGAGGCTGTGTACCTGTGGCATGGTTGTGAGCGAGGGGTTGCGGGGGCTAGTCTGTGAGGCTTGTATTCTCAGACTGCGTGTCTCAGGAAGGGGATGGTGTACAATGAGGGGGGCTAGCCTGCACTGCACAGAACAGTTCAGGGTCGGACTTGGCAGGGTTTCCATGGAGACAGCAGGACCTGCAAAAATCCAGATGCTCTTTAAATACCACGCAAGCTTCACCTCAAGCGCATAACTACCACAGAACACTGACCTCGGGGACCCGCTCTCCACTTTGACCCGGCCATTAAACAGAGATTGCTTCGGGTCTCACTGGTTCGGTTGGTTACCACCACCCGGTGTGGTCTCAGGATGGCCAACCCCTGCAGGAATCATTCCCAATTAACCCTTCCCACACCCAACCTTGCAGCTGGGTGGCACTTATTTCCTGCACGCCGTCTGGCTGTTAGTCATGGAAATGGCTAGGTAACACAATGAGAGTGTGGAATGATGCAACAGGGAAGCAGGCCCTTCAGCCCACCAAGCCCCTGCCAGAGAAGACAGAACACAGAGACCCTTTGGCCCACAATGTTGAGCTGATCTAGATGAAGCCTAGAACCATAGAATATTACAGCACAGAAACAGGCCCTTCGGCCTCTCTAGTCTGCACTGAACTATTATTCTGCCCCGTCCACTGGTTCCTTCCACTCACATACCACCTTAAGAACTAACTACAGGTCACCGATGAGCACTTATGAATGACCTTTGGTTAGTAAGGGATTGCTTAAGGTGGTATGTGAGTGAAAAAAAGAGGTTGTAAGCCACTGGCCCAGCCTCACTGGCCTGCAACCAGTCCATCGCCCTCCATACCCCCTCCCATCCATGTACCTGTCCAAATTTTTCTTAAATGTCAAAATTGAGCCTGGATTCAGCTGGCAGCTCGTTCCACACTCCCACCACTCTTTGTGTGAAGATGTTTCTCTAATGTTCCCTCTAAACATTCCCCTTTCGCCCTTAACACACGACTTCTGGTTTGTATCTCATCTACCCTCAGTGGAAAAAGCCAATCTACATTTATTCTGTCTAGACCCCTAATAATTTTGTATATACCAAAGATTTATTGTCAGAAAACACACATGATGTCACATACAACCCTGAGATTTTTATTTCCTGCGGGCACAGCAGAATTATCACTAATTGGTAGTGCAAAAAAATAAACTGTACATAACATACACATGTAAAAAAATAAATGTAAACAAACTGACTGTGCAATACAGAGAGAGCAAAGAAAATCAATAAAGTGCACAAGTAAGAGTGGTGAATTGACCCTCTAAATGAATTTGACATTGAGGAGTCTGATGGTGGAGGGGGAGCAGCTGTTCCTGAACCTGGGGGTGCGAGTCTTGTGGCCCCTACACCTCTTTCCTGATGGTAGCAGCGAGAACAGAGCGTGTGCTGGGTGGTGAGGGTCTTTGATGATCGCTGCTGCCCTCTGATGGCAGCGTTCCCTGGAGGTGTGCTCAATGGCAGGGAGTGTTTTGCCTGTGTTGTCCTGGGCTTTACACTCAGGGGTATTGGTGTCCCCGTACCAGACCATGATGCAGCCAATCAGCGCCCTTTCCACCACATACAAACTTCACCAGGGTTTCTGGTGTTGTACCAAACCTCCGCAAACTCCTAAGGGAGTAGAGGGGTTGATGTGCTTTTCTCTCAATCTATCAAATTTCCCCTCATTTTTCTACGCTCCAGGGAATAAGGCCTTAACCTGTTTAACCTTTCCCTGTAACTCAGTTCCTGAAGTCCCGGCTCCTCCAGATCAATCTCAACCTTCCCTCCCTCAAAATCCATAACTTCTTACATTGGCCTACTGGAGTCTCCCCTTATTTCCAAGTTTAGGTTTATTGTCAGATGTACCACTGTACACTGAGAAATGTTATTTTGTAAAGCAATCCAGTGGCTCAATCTACAACAATGAAAGTAGTGGAGTACAGGGTTGAAGAGTTGAAAAGGCAGCCTTGCTTTACTGGTGTAAGAAAATCAGAAACAGGAGCAGGAGTCAGCCATTCGGCCCGTCGAATTCAATGATATCACGGCTGATCTGGTGATGGGCTCATCATCACCCACCTGCCTTTTCCCTTATCCTTTAATTCCCCCACTATGTAAAAATCTATCCAACCATGTCTTATTTACTGAGGTTTCCCCCCACTTCAATTGGCAGCAAATTCCATACATTCCCCATCTTCTAGGAAAAGCAGTTCCTCCACATCTCCGTCCTAAACCTGAGCATCTGTCTGCTAGTTCTGGTCTCACCCCCCCGCCCCCCCCCCCCACCCCACCAATAGAGACAACAGACCTACCTCTATCGTATCTATACCTTTCACAATTTCATACGTTTCTATAAGATCTCCTCTCATTCTTCTAAATTCCTGTGAGTACAGCCCTAGACAACTCGATTTCTCCTCATAGTCTCTGGAATCAACTTGGTGAACCACCTGCACCACCTCCAAAGCCAGTATGTCGTTAAATAAATCTCGGATTAAGTTTGTCATTGAGGAGTCTGATGGCGGAGGGGGAGCAGCTGTTCCTGAACCTGGTGGGTGTGAGTCCTGGGGCACTGACCCCTATTTTCTAATGGCAGCAGTGAGAACAGAGCTGGGTAGTGCAGATCCTTGATGATCGCTGCTGCTCTCCGACGGCAGTCTTCCCTGTAGATGTTTTCAATGGTGGGGAGGGTTTTGCCTGTGACATCCACTACATTTTGCAGGGCTTTCCACTCAGGGGTATTGGTGTCCCCATACCAGTCCGCGATGCTGACGGTCGGCACCACACATTTGTCAGGGTTTCTGGTGTCATGCCAAACCTCTCCAATCTCCTGAGGAGGTAGAGGCGCTGATGTGCTTTTCCACGATGCCTTTACTGTGTTTGGCCCAAGAAAAATCCTCCAAGATATCGACTGCAGAACGTTTGAAACAGAATATTTCAGATTGGTGTTTACGTTGTAATGAGCAGAAAGTAACTTTTTGCACTCAGTTTAGTCTTGCGATAAAGTTAAGGGGTTTTGGGCTCGATTAACAGACTGTTTGCAGGATATCCTGAAAATACAATAGACCCAAAGATCTCTTTTAATTGGGGAAGTTACTGAAATGGCTTTTCTTAATAAATTAGATAAATTCCAAATGGCGATCTTACAATTAGCTCTAGCAGTAGCAAGGAAATGTATAGATGCTTCATGGAAAGATCAGATGGAGCTTAATTTACAAAGATGGCATTCAGAAATAAGGTCCTGTATACCAATGGAGAAGATAACATAATTTACGGGACAAATATTATGCATTTAAAAAGATTTGGAGCCCATATCTGGATTATTCCAATTTGAAAATCTGAGACTGGTGGTGGGTGCAGCTGGGATCTCCGCATTGGAGAGTGAATGAATGGTTAAAGTTATTCTCCTTATCTCTTCTTCTTTCTTATTTTTCTTGTTCTTAAGGGAGTAGGGGGGTAGGATTTGGTTAAATGGGGTGGGGTAGATGGGGGGGGGAGGTGGGGTGATTTGGTTTCTTTTAGGACTCTGTCGTTCTTTTTAGAATTTTTCTTTATGTAACCATGACATTTTTTTGACAATTTGTTCATACTTTAATTTTGTAATTGTAGTTATTACTTTATTTTCTAATAAATAAAATATATATTTTTTAATTATTTCAGACTGGAAGCTGCGACTTCATTCACTTTCCTAAATTCTGTGGTTCAAAGTTCTTAGAGAACAGAACCCTTCTGTTTTTCATGCAAAAACGTACGGGAGTTGTAGGTTAATTGGGGTAATTGGGCAGGCACGAGCTTGTGGGCCAGGATGGCCTGTTACCGTGCTGAGTCCCTCAATTAATTTTTAGCTTCACTCTGGGCCTGAAAGTCTCTCCCTCTCCTTGCTGGTGTCTATCACCTGTAGTGTGCACTATGGGTGAGTGAACAGGTATTGGAGTGATCTCGTGCCTCACCTGAAGTATAGAGGGAGATTTATTCAGGATCTGACCTTCACTGTGCTTGCCCTGGGAATGTGTGGGGACAGAGGAGAGCGAGCTTTAGTCTGTGTGTAACTGCATCCCTACCCACTGCACTGTCCCACTGAACCCTCCCAGAGGGCTTGGGACTCTTAGTCACTGTTTACACACACACACACACACACACACACACACACACACACACACACACACACACACACACGCGCGCACACAATTATACACACACAATCTCTCACACATACACTCACACACAAAAACGCGCACATATATACACACACATACATATACAAACACACATAAACACACACCTGCACACTCCAAATGCATTTCTCCACTCTCTCTTTCTCTGTCTCTCACACACACACCCACACACTCACTCTCACACACACACATTCATACACATACACCCACATGCAAACACATATCCACATCCCCACATGCACACACAAACATACACAACTCACACACATACACACGTGCACACACACAAAACACACACTCACAATTATACACACACAATCTCTCTCACACATACACAAACACATACACTCACACACACAAAAACATGCACAGATGTACATACAAACACACATACAAACACGTGCACACACACACACGCAAACACATACACACACTCACTCACACACACACACGTGCATGCACACACACACACACACACACACACACACACACACACACACACACACACACACACACACACACACACACACACACCATCATTGCCAGGACATACCGACCTTGTAACAGTCACAGGATTGTAAAGTGTTAGTCAACATGTATTGTGTTACTTAATTCTTCTGCAATATTAACCGTGTCCCCTGAGTAATAACTAATTATCACATCATGTTAAAATATGTATAGCTGCATATCCCAAGTTTAGCAAGACTGCTGTTAAGTTAATTATTTTAGACATAAGTATTAACAGTTTATCTCTGAGTGTGCACACAAAGCTAAGTCAGCTGAATAAAACACTTCTTCCCTGGGTCTGTGAGAGGAAGATTTTCCCTCAACAGATGGTGCCTGAAATTTCTAGACACCTTCTCTCTTCATTCCTGCCTTGTCCTTCCTTCAAGGGTTGACGTTAGTACTTGTACCATGTCTGTCAATAAAAGGTGAATCCACACAAAGTCAACAATCAAGTTCTTGTCAGTCACTATCTTAGAGGATCTTTCCTGGAACCTACACACCAATGGCATAGCGAAGAAACCACGTCAGTGCCTCTACTTCCTTAGGGGTTTGCGGAGGTTTGGTGAGACATCGGAAACCCTGGCAAATTTTGTGCAGTGGAGAGTGTGCTGACTGGCTGAGTCACAGTCTGGTATGGGGGCACCGATAAGCCCGAGAGAAATGCCCTGAAAAAGGTAGCCCAGGATATCACGGCCAAAACCCGCCCCATCATCGACAACCTCTATGGGGAACGCTGCCATCAAAGGCCCTCACTGCCAAGCGCACACTCTGTTCTCGCTGCTGCCATCAGGGAAGAGGTATCGGTGCCACAGGACTCGCACCCACAGGTTCAGGAACAGCTGCTACCCCTCCACTATCAGACTCCTCAACAACAAACTCAATCAGGGACTAATTTAAAGACTTACTTGTGCACTTTATTGATTTGTTTGTTCTCTCTGTATAGCACAGTCAGTTTGTTTACATTTCTTTATTTGTTTACATGTCCATGCTTGAGATAGTTTCTTTTTTACACTACCAATAAGTGGCAATTCTGCCTCACCTTCAGGAAAGAGGATCTCAGGGTTGTATGTGATGTCATGTGTGTACCCTGACAATTAATCTGAATTGGGTGGAACGGTTAGGGTAGCAGTTAGCACAACGCTGTTACAGCGCCAGTGACCCGGGTTGGAATCCGGCCCTGTCTCTCCGTGTCTGTGTGGGTTTCAAAACGTACCGGATTTGTAGGTCAATTTGGGTGGCACAGGCTTGAGGGCTGAAGGGGCCTGCTACCGTACTATATGTAAATGTAAAGAATGTCGAGGCAGGTTTTCTGCGAGAGGTGACCTTCTCCCTCCTGCTTGGTACAGCAAAATTCCTAAAATCCGGGCTGCTTTGGGATTGGGTCGATCCAGATTTTCCAGGTTCTCGGGCAGTACTTTTAAAATACAAATTTGAGGATTGAAGAAGGGCCAACGTTGACCGCTGTTCATTAGCCAGTACAGCCGCTTCATTTATCAAAACAAGAGCAGTTTGAAAGAAAAGTTAAGTCAACTTGACAAAAATGTAAACCTGACATATTATCACTACAAAAAAAACCGCATTAAATGCTTGAAATTAAGTTAAAACTGAACATTGTTCATACTCGATACGTGTCTGTCTCTAAAAAAAATGAGGTGATCTGCTACGGCAGTGGATCTTAACATTCTTTCTCTTCGGAGTCCTTTTCTCAATTGCTTTCAAAACGTGGAGATTAATTATCTTTGATGTTCTTTTTCACGACCCCACAGTTATTATTATTAGTCATGGTCTCCTCAACCTGGTCAGCAGCCCTCACAGGGTGGGGTTCGAGTCCTCGTTTAGGAATATATGGTTTTTTTTCTCTTTTCCTTTTTTTCATTTAATTATATGGGTTCATATGTACGTACCTTGTTCATTGTTATTTAGAAAGCTACAGCACAGGAAACAGGCCATTTGGCCCCTCTAGTCTGTGCCAACCATCATCTATCTCCCTAGTCCCACTGTCCTGCTCCCCAGTCCATTACCCTCCAGGCCTCTCCCATCCATGTACCTATCCAATTTATTCTTGAAACACATGATCGAGCCTGCATTCGCCGCATCAGATAGCAGCTCGTTCCACACTCCCCCCCCCCACTCTCTGAGTGAAGAACTTCCCCCTAATGTTCCCCCTAAACTTTTCCCCCTTCAGCTTAAAACTATGACCTCTCGTATGTATCTCCCCCAATCCAAGTGGAAAAAGCCTATTCATATCTGCTCTGTCTATATCTCTCGTAAACCTCTATCAAATCTCTCCTCATTCTCCTTCGCTCCAAGGAATCAAGTCTTAACCTATTTAATGTTTCCCTGTAACTTGACTCCTGAAGACCTGGTAACATCCTAGTAAATCATCTCTGCACTCTCTCAATCTCTCTCAATCTCTCTCAATCTTATTGATATCATTCCCAGAACCACACACAATACTCCAAATTTGGCCTTCAACATAACATCTCAACTCTGATACTCAGTACTTTGATTTATAAAGGCTAAGATGCCAGAAGCTTTCTTTACAACCCTGACCACATGTGACACCACCTTCAGGGAACAATATATCTGTAATCCCAGATCTCTCTGTTCCTCTGCACACCTCAGTGCCCTATATTTACTGTGCATGACCTCCCTTAGTTTGCCCTTCCAAAATCCATCACCTCAAGCTTGTCTGCATTAAACTCCATCGGCTATTTTTTGGTCCATTCTCCCAGCTGGTCCAGATCCCTCTTTGATACTTTTAACTTGATATTAATTGACTTTATTATTAATACCTCTTGATTTTGCCTATGTTAAACCAATAAAAAGGAAAAAAAAAGAACATCGTAAAAGAAAAATCCAATATACAAATGAATTTCTTTGTGGTAAGATTAAGCGCGGTCACTTATTACCGCTGTGCATCTATGACGCTTACGCGCCCACACGAAAGGCCGCTGAATTTTAAAAGTTTGTGCGTCTGGATTCTCGAGTGGTCCGGATTTCCAGCATCCAGATTTTTGGACTTTTTACTGTTTGCAGTCCCCATGAATACGGTACTGCTTGATCCAAGCTGTTCACTGCACCTACTTAGTTGGCGAGGTCTTTTTTAGAGGTAACTGCACCCACTGGCTTGAAGCAGTGGATGGGAAAGGCATTCAAGCCTACTTCTTCCTGATGATGTGACTCACTCCTCACCCGACACCTCTGCAGAACCTGCCACTGCCGAGTGCATGTCAACAATTCACAAGCCAGCTCTTTAAAGGAGCCCTGCCATCTGGGGTTTGCAGATGGCCAGCCAAGGCACCCAGTCACATCAAAGACCAGAGGGGAGAATTGTTGGGGCAGGAGGAGGTTGTTCAGCCCCTCTGAGAGATGGTGGCCCTGTGGCATATGCCGGTAAACATAATTAAAACTGAAGTGATATTGCAAAAGGGAGTCAAGTAACATAATAAATGTTAACTAACATTTTATAATCCAGTGATTGTAAGTGTCTGAATACAGTAATGTGGATGATGTCATCATCATGTACTGTGAATTGTGTTTTCGTCTGTGCACCATGGGTCAGAGAACGCTGCTTTGTCGGATTCTACAGTCAGATAATAACGGATTGTTGCTATGTGTGTGTATGAAACATGGAGAGAGAGAGAGTGTGTGTGTGTGTGTGTGTGTTGTGTGTGTGTGTGAGGGTGTGAGTGTCTGTGAGTGTGTGTCTGTGTCTGTGTGAGTGTTTGTGTCTGTCTTTATCTGTGAGTGTGTGTGTGTGTGAGTGTGTGCATCTGTCTTTGTGAGTGTGTGAGTGTGTGTCTGTGTCTGTGTGAGTGTGTGCGTCTGTCTTTGTGTGTGTGTGTGTGTGTGTGTGTGTGAGGGTATGTGTATTGGTATGACTCTGTGTGTGTGTGTGTTTGTGTGTGTGAGGGTGTGAGTGTCTGTCTATATGTGTGTGTGTCTGTGAGTGTGTGTCTGTCTGTGTGAGTGTGTGTGTCTGTCTTTGTCTGTGAGTGTGTGTGTGTGTGTGAGTGGATGTATGTCTGTGTGAGTGTGTGTGTGTGTGGGTGTCTGTCTTTGTCTGTGAGTGTGTTTGTCTGTGTCTGTGCTCAAAGAGGAACAGCTCCCTTCCTTTTATATTCCTCAAAAATCTTATCAAATTCAGCATTAACAGGTACCAGCATCGCTCGCCTTTTGGGAAGTGTTTCAAATTTTCACCCCTCCACTGCATGTCTTGGCTGACTTCACTCCTGAAAGAGCAAGACTGCATTCTGAACTCTTCCCCCACCTTGTCCCTGAATCCCTCTGCAATCCCAAGTGCGGCAGAAAGGATCGAAGGGAAAGCGAGCCGAGTTTACTTTGTGGACAAGAACGAAGGTAGATTGTTTCCAGCAACAGTCAGTTGAACTTTCCTTTCAATGAATGGGATTTGGGCCGACAGTTATTAAAGTTTCCATCATTTCCAGAGCCAAAGGCAAAGACGAAAACCAACTGATGATTAAACTCAGGGCGTCGGGTCGTTCCTGCAGAGGCAAAAGGATTGTCGACATTTTAGGTTGAGACACAATATCCAGACTGAGGGGGGAGAGAGGTGATGGAATTTTTAAATTTAATTTTTCAATTTAGAACAGGGGCGGCCAAATCTGCTTAAAGCAAGAGCTACATATGGAAAACTTCAGATGTTTGAGAGTTGCAAGACATGAAAAAATATTACAGGCACATTTTGATCCTAAACTTATATAAATATAAAGAAATACATGTACATAATAATATTTATTCATGCACATAGTTTTTACACCGCTAATTTGTATCAGTTTCAATAATAAAGGGACACAATGTATTCTGTGGTTCAATTTTTAGGGTAAAATTTAACGGGTCGACTATTACGCATGTTACTTTTGACCGCGGTAAGTACCCGGCAGGGACCGGGTGGTAAGACCGCGTTTGAGACGTCGGACGGCTGGGGCCTAGGCGAGGAGCTTCAGTGAGCCGGGGGCTGGGCCGTCGAGAGCACGGTTGGGCGGGCGGTCTGGATCACATGCACGCCACGAATTCCACTGCCCACAACACAGCCACGCGATCACATGACCGCAAGCTATGCCCGCTAATGCCCCAAAACCAAACGACCTCCGCACGTTCATGTCAAAGAGCCGCACGAGGCTCACGAGCCTCAGTTTGGCCAATCCTGATTTAGACACACAGCACGGTAACAGGCCCTTCCGGCCCATGAACCCGTGCCACCCGTGCTCCAATTGACCTACAATCCACCTGGACGATTTGAACGGTGGGAGGAAACCGGACTACCCGGAGGAAACGCACACAGATTGGAACCCGGGTCACTGGCTAAAGAGCTGAGGGGAGGGGGGTGTGAGGAGAGGGAAGTGGATCTAGGTGAGGAGGAGTTGATGGGCACATGAAGCAGGATGGGCGAAGGAAGAGTGGAGATGGGCGACAGAGGCTGGGGGGTGAATTGGAGTCAGCAAAGGGCTGCAGGTCATGGATCCTGATGGTAACAGGTGGAAGGAGGGAAGACGGGGAGAGTGGAGTGAGAGGATGCCAGGGGTTTTACTGTATAAATATTTGGGGTGATTGTCATACTTAGAGGATGGTCTCAGAACCTGTGGGAAGAATGGCAGTCCTGGTTTTGATGCTCCTGTGCCTTCTTCTTGATTTTAGAGGGTTGAAGATACTCTGCACTGGATGGATAGGGTCCTCTAGACTATAGATCATGAAATATAACAGCACAGTATAGGCCCTTCAGCCCAGACTCATATAAACCTACTCAGAAAACTAAACCCTCCCTACTTCATAACCTGTAATGATAGAGTGCTGGTGATCCTCCTGACCACTAGAAGGAGTCAAGAACTAGTGTGTGGCAGCTTGGGTTTGATTAAAGATGGATGCCTCCACACGATCTTGTGTGTACTTTAGCTAATAAGGTATAGTTGTTTTAAAAGAACCCAAGTTTCTTAATTGCAATAAAAGAAACACCACATTGTATCAGGAGTGTGCACAGAACCTGGAACATGGCAGGCTCCAGAGCGTACATTAGAGGGGGGCATTCGTGATTTTGAGGGGAACCTGTTTAGTGCTGGGGAGGAGTGGGTGCTTGCAGGGACCTGAAGAAGGGAGAGGGTGCTGGCAGGGACCCTGTCATTAATTCCATCTGCCGCTCAGATGTGGGGCACAAGGATGCTCTTATTATTGCATCAAGCATCACTAGACGCTACTGACGCTTGACGCACGCTAGTGAGGTGGCCAGGGGGACGGATGGAGAGTTGCTAGTGTGCATCAACCTAGATGCACCTGACGTGGGAGGGAGTGGGGCAGGTCTGATGGCCAGACCATATGGAAGGGGGGGGGGGGGGTTGGCACAGCACCTTGTTTGGGGAGGCAATGCCTGTAGATGTCCCTCCTTGGCGTCGACCCTAACCAGAAATGTGCCTGGAGTGTACATCCAGAAGTATGGATTAACAGAGAAAAATGTCAGTTTGGTGTGAATTATATCACCTTTCTGGGAGATAAATTGTCAGAGGCAGGTGTGGACAAGGGCAAAGTGAAAGAGATGCCATGCACAGACCTACTGACAAAAAAGGCGTATTGAGAGTGCTGTGAATGTTCAATTTCTTTGGTAAATTCACACCATCCTGTCTTCCAAAGGACTCATTATAGGACAAATGTGAATTCAAGTGGCCAGCCAACCTTGAGGAAGAATGGGGAAGATTGAAGACCATTCTAACTACAGAACCAGTCCTCTCAGAATCTTGTCGACCTCTATTAAGTCACCTCTCACCTTTCTTCACTCCAAAGAAGAAAGTTCTAGATCTGCTAACCTTGCCTCATAAGACACATCCTGGTAGATCTCCTCTGCCCCCTCTCCACAGCTTTCACATTCTTCCTCTAATGAGGCAACCAGAACTGAACACAATATTCCAACCAAGTGTGGCCTTACCAGAGTTTTATAGATCTGCAATATTACCTCACGACACTTGAACTCGAGCCCCCAACTAACTACCCTATCAACCAGGGCAACAACTTTGAGGGATCTATGGATTTGGACCCCAGGGTCTCTCTGTTCTTCCACACTGTTAATATCTGACCATTAACCAGGTACTCTGCCTTCAAGTTTGACCTTCAAAAGTGCATCACTTCATACTTATCAGGATAGAACTCCATCTGACTCTTTTCTGCCTGACTCCATATTGTGTCTATATCCTGTTGTAACCTATGACAACCCTCTAGACCCATGGTTCTCACCTTAAGTAATCCCTTTCTAGTCACAGAGCACCAATGGCTTCCTATGATCTTTCAACATATTCCACCAATCAAGAAGGTTATGATGTGTACTTCCATGGGCTATCCTCTCTGTGGACACTTGTGATTGGTTTACTCTCACTCTGTGTTGGCCCTTGTGATTGGATAACTGTCACGGCCTATCACAGTCCACGGAGGGTGGTGCTCGGGTGATTCCAATGGTCCATCCAACTCTGTAACCATCTCGTTTATAGTAACGTTGCTTGTGGCCACTGGGACCTTTCTCTCCCAGGAATTTTGGGTTCAGGTTTCAGATTTATTGTCAGAGTATACATATGACATCACATACTACCCTGAGATTCTTTTTGCTGCGGGCCAGGCAGAATCACCACTTCTTGGTAGAGCAAAAAACTACACTCAAGAGCAGTGGTTCTCAACCTTTCCCTTCCCACTCACATCCCACTTTCAATAATCCCTTGGCCATCGGTGCTCTGTGATTAGTAAGGAATAGCTTAAGGTGGGATGTGGGTAGGAAGGGAAGGTTGAGAATCACTGCTCCAGATCCAATTGTTACTGAAATATTTTGCTTGAGAAAAATGGTAATTGGCCCATTTCCTTTGGAGTTCTGAAAACGTGCACATAACGAGTCCATGAGGGACGATTAAAACAGTGGTTTTCAAACCTTTTTGTTTTCCACCCACATCCCACCTTAAGCAATCCCTTACTAATCACAGAGCACCGATGGCCTAGGGAATACTTAAAGTGGGATGTGAGTGGAAAGAAAATAATTGGGAACCACTGATCAAGAAGATTTATACATGCAAACAAATTAAGAAATGTCTACAAACTGACTGTGCAATTCAGAGAAGAAAAAAGATAAAGTGCAAAAGTAAGATCCCTTAAATGTGTTCGTCGTCGAGCAGTCTGATGGTGGAGGGGGAGCAGCTGTTCCTGAACCTGGTGGGCGCGAGTCTTGTAGCACTGAGTCCGCTTTCCTGATGGCAGCAGCGAGAACAGAACGAGTGCAGGGTGGGGCGGGATCCTCGATGATCGCTGCTGCTCTCTGACGGCAGCGTTCCCCGTAGATGTTCTTGATAGCGGGGAGGGTTTTGCCTTTGATGTCCTGGGCTGCGTCCACTACCTTTTGCAGGCCTTTATACTCAGGGGTATTGGTGTTCCCCGTACCAGACCGTGATTCAGCTGGTCAACACACATCTGTAGAAATATGCCAGGGTTTCCAGTGTCATACCAAACATCGGTATGCAGGTTTGATGAAGGAAATTAAGTATTCTGTAGTTTCCAAGGCAACTGGAAAATTTAAGACTGGCTCAAAAGTCTGCAATTTCTAACCATCCGTTGCCCAGGTTATGGTGAAGGTGATCATCTGGTTTTCATTCGTCAGAGGGGCAGAACCAAGGGCGTACTGTCTTGTGGGAGGCTCACTGTGGGAGGGGCAGTGCTGAGGGAGCTCCCCACTGTGGGAGGGAGTGCTGCTGTGACAAAGCATCTGGGCTGAACCTGGGTGCAGGAGCTGAGGAGCAGTGGCTCTACCTCCCACAACCTTTGGGGATTCAGGTCAAGATGCTTTATAAATATGCCATTGATGCTAAATCCTGGCTGCCTATTCGATCAGCGGGCAAGAAGTTAGCGATTGCAGATGCAACCCTGCATACACCAAGCACGTGCCTGACTGGCCTTGACATAATGCAGCAACATCACGGTAGACGATGTGAATGGGAGAGCCCATCATGAAAGACGCTTGACCTCAGCACCTTG
>NC_091481.1:82868449-82920949 GCF_036971445.1 Narcine bancroftii
AGCAGCCATTTTTGGACAAGATATTCCTTTGGGAGACTCCAGCCCCATCCCCCATGCCCCCCCACCCCACCCCGGGGACGAACTCGAGAACCAATTGAAGCTGTTGACAACTCGAGCAGGTCAGCATGTGTGGTGTGAGTGGGTCCTTCTCCGACCGCCCGGAGACAGGCAGGCTGGAAGCCACCACCCACCCCCCACACCCCCGAGCCCCTTGCATCCGCCTCCTCTCTCGACTGAGACCATGACCCTTGTTTCATGGGACCCTCCCCCGCCCAGCTCCCTCTTGGGCATCTGGGGAGCATGAACTACCACTCAGCACGTGAGTGATGCCTGCACCCAAGGGCTGAGGTTAAACATTTTGCTCTGGTGGTGTACCTTGGGCTCGATCCCAGCCTCTGGCTAAACAAAAGAACGCCAGTACCTCCAGCACAGTTGCTGGACACCACAGAAACGGTCACAACATTTAACCTGGAGACCATAGATGCTGGGATTAGAAGCCCCAGAAGAAAATCTGAGGGTCGTGCAGTAGGGGAGGCAAACTGGTTTTTCTTATACATCTGGTCAGTACCAGCATTGGAGCTGAGACAAGACTCCTTGACACGCTTTGTGTCTGATGCTGAGGTACACAGAAGAAATACTTTTCCTCTTTAACCCAGAGTATTTGCCTGCAGAAAGCAATGAGGTATCACAGCGGATACATTACTGCAGTCTGCAGATTGCTTGCCTGATTAACTGGGAACTCAGGGCAGTTCACAGCTGGAAGTAATCTTGTCAGAGAGATTTCGCCCCCCCCTCCCCACCCTTGCATTTCCTGATGTAATTAGGTGCCCTGGGTAGCTCTGTGGATATAACTTGCAGAACTGCCTCCACGGAACTGAATCAAGGATGGCTTTAAACAAGCTTATTCAGTTCAACAGAAGAAGGCATGGCTTCTCGTCAGCTTCGTTCACAAATGCCTCGATGGCAGGAGGGTAGAAGTCACTTGAGGTGGATGTTTAACTGGGCAACCCTCCTAGAGAGCGGGAAGACACTGGGTGATCATTAAAAACTGATATCGTTAGACTCTGGAGAGTAGAGCGAGAGGAAAGGGAGATAAAGGGAAGAAATAAAATTAAAAGAGAGAAATGGGGAAAGCAAACATTTACCTTTTGCAAACATTTACTTTCTCTGGATGACCACAGATTTCAGATTTATAGTCTGAGTGGATTAGTAAGTATGCGGATGATACGGAGATAGGCGGAGCTGTGGAGAGTGGAGAAGGGTTTCAAAGTTTGCAGAGGGATTTAGGCCAGTTAGAAGAGTGGGCTGAAAGACGGCAGATGGAGTTTAATGCAGGAAAGTGTGACATTTGGTGGGGCTAAGCAAAATAGGGGAATGGTAGAGCATTGAAGAGTGCAGAGGGATCTAGGAATAATGGTACATCGTTCTCTGAAAATGAAGTCACACGTGGATAGGGTGGTGAGGAAAGCTTATGCTACGTTGGTCTTTATAAATCAGAGTATTGAGTCTAGGAGCTGGGATGTTACGTTAAAATTGTACAAGGCATTGATGAGGCTAAACTTGGAGTATTGTGTACACTTTTGGTCACCAAAGTATAGGAAAGATATCAACAATTTAGAGAGAGTTCAGAGAAGATTTGGTAGAATGCCTAAATTATAGAGAAAGATTAAATGTTAGGTCTTTATTGTTTGGAGCAAAGAAGATTGAGAGAGGATTTGATTGAGGTATTTAAAATTATTAGGGGTATAGTTAGAGTGGATGTGGAGAGGCTTTTTCCTTTAAAAAATGGGGAGATATAAACGAGAGGACGTGAGCTGAGAGAAGGTGGGTGGGGGGGGGACGTCTTCACTCAGTGAGTGGTGGGTGTGTGGAACGAGCTTCCAGACGAAGTTTCGGAGTCAGGCTCGATATTAGCATTTAAGTAAGTTGGATATGTGTATGGATAGGAAAGGAATGGAGGGTTACGGATTGAGTGTAGGTCAGTGGGGTTAGGTGGGAGAAAGTGTTCAACATGGACTAGAAGGGCCAAGTTGGCCTGTTTCCATGCTGTAATTATTATATGATTATATGGTTACATACATGGCATCACATACAACCCTGAGATTCTTTTTCCTCCGGGAGCGGCAGAATTACCACTTACTGATAGTGCAAGAATAAACTGTTACCAATGTACTCAACAAACAAAGAAATATAAACAAACTGACTATGCAATACGAAATCAATAAAGTGCACAAGTGAGAGTCCCTGATTGAGTTTGTCGTTGAGGAGTCTGATGGTGGAGGGGGAGCAGCTGTTCCGGAACCTGGAGGTGCAAGTCTTGTGGCACCAAGACCTCTGTCCTGATGGGAGCAGGGAGAACAGAGCGTGTGCTGGGTGGTGAGGGTCCTTGATGATTGTTGCTGCTCTCCGAAGGCAGCGTCCCCTGTAGATGTTCTCGATGGTGGGGAGGGTTTTTCCCTGTGATGCACTGGGCTGTGTCCACTACCCTTTGCAGGTAGGGATAATGATGTCCCCATACCAGGCCGCGATTGAGGCGGATGTTTAAAGATGTTAGGTGGATAATCCTCTCAAAGACTGGGAAAACGCAAAGCATGATCTCTCCTGGGTGGTTATTAGAATCTGATTACAGGGTGAGAGAGTGGAGCAAAGGAAAGAGAGAGGAAATGGAGACAAAACGAGAGAAATAAAAGTGAAAGAGAAATGGGGAGAGTAAATATTTAGTGAAACACAGAAATCTGCAGACGCTGTGATTACAGTAAAATCACACAGAAATGCTGGAGGAACTCAGCTGGTCTCACAGCGTCCATAGGAGGTAAAGATGTATTAGTGAGGATTCGGGCCGAGCCCTTCTTCACGGTATAAGCAAAGAACAGAAAAATGTCAGAAAAAAGAGTGAAGACTGGCTGGGGGAAGAATCCAGACCAACAAAAGGTGTTAATCGGATCTGATCAGAAGAGTGGTGAGAATTGATTTTGGCTCTGTGAAAGGAGACAGAGGGAATAAGGAAGAACAAGAGAGGGGGGGGGGAACAGATATAGCGACAGACAGAAGTGGGGGAAAGAAGACAGGGGCAAGACGAAGGGGTAGGGGGGAGGTGGGTTTAACAGAAACCGAAGACAATCCGGTTGGTGGGGGGCTGCTCCAACAGAAGATGAGGCGCTGTTCCTCCAATTTGCAGGTGGTCTCAGTCTGAAAGTGCATGTCTTCAAGGGAATGGGATGTGGAATTGTAATGGGTGACCACTGGGACAATGTGAATAGCATCCTTTGCGCTGTCTGGATGACTCCTACAATCAATTTTTGCTGGTCACTCAGCAGAAAGATCTCCTACAACCCAAGATTGAGAATCACTGCTCTAGATCCAATTGTTACTGAAATATTTGGCTTGAGCAAAATGGTCATTGGCCCATTTCCTTTGGAGTTCTGAAACCCTGCACATAACGAGTCAATGAGGGACGATTAAAACAGAAGTTTTCAAACGTTTTCTTTCCTCTCCATGGCGTAGGGCTCCTTTAAGGTCAGGTGCAAGGCTTCAGCCGATGTCAGTGGAAAGGGAAGCAAGTGTGGAGAGAGCTTGAGTGACAGGGAAACACAGGGGGCCGGGAGCGGACACTTGTGGGTAATTAGGCCGAGCTATCTCAGAAATGTGGCCCATCTGTTTGAGACGAATGCCTTTGCATTCCTTTCAATGCCCCGTTCCGCTGCAGGCAGTGGACAAGGGAGCTGAGGTAGAGCACTGACAGTGGGTCAATAAATACTTGGGGTGGCATGGTTAGTCCATCGCTGTTACAGAGTCAACAACTATGGCACTGTCTGTAAGGACTTTGCATGTTCTCCCCGTGTCTGTGTCGGTTTTCTCCAGTTTCTTACCACCCTCCAAAAGCGTATGAGGTTTGGTGTGGCATCTGGGCAGCATGGGCTTGTGGGCCAGAAAGGCCTGTTTCTGTGTAGCATGTCTAAAAATTTAATGCTTCTGATTTGATCGAGATCTACAAAATTATGAGAGGTGCAGATAGACTGGACAGCCACTACCTGTTTCCCGTGGTGGGAATAACAACCACTAGAGGACCTGTGTATAAGGTTAAGGGGGGGGAATTATAGGGGAGACATCAGGCTATGTTTTTTACACAGAGCGATGTTGAGGCCTAGAATGCCTTGACAGGAGACTGAAAGATTAGGGGCCTTTAAAGGATTATTAGACAGGCACATGAACAAAAGGAAAATAGCAGGTTATAGGGTTGGGAGGGTTTAGCACAACATGGAGGGGAAAAGGGCCTGTACAATGCTGCAATGTTTTAATGTGATGTTTAGTGCCTAAAAGAAAGAGGAATGGTGGTCTGAAAGCGATGGTTAAAACGATGAAGCAATTTGACAATGTTTCCACTTCCAGAGAGCAGCATGAGAATCCCAGATAAATCCAATAGGAATTCAAGGTTTTTGGAAACCCTGATGTGGAAGTTGCCCAATTACACCTCGTAATGAAGACGTTGCTTCCTGAGCACCTTTGGATGTATTTTATGGTTTTTGTGCAGCTGGTCATCTTCATGTTCTTATCGCGTACCATTTTGTAGATATCACCTATTTTTGTGATTTTCTGTCATATTTTAAGCTCACTTCAAGAGTGCAACGCATCTTTGAAAATTCTTTTTCTGCATTCGCACTTGGACTCTTTCCCCGCTGATCTCAGTGCCGTTGGTGATGAGCACGGTGAAAGGTTTTGCCGGGACATTGCGACTGTGGAAAAGCGGCATCAGGCCAACTGGACACTGACATGAGAGGCATCAGATGCAGAGTACGAACGGATATCAGCGGCAAAACATTTTTAGGTCAGTTGAGCTACCGCAATGGGTCAGATTAAACATGCTAAATTCAATCAAAGTTAATTTCATGTTTCTCCAACTTCCTACGTGATACAGGCGATCTGAAATGATCTTGGTGATCAGCTTGAAAGTCATGATCCCCGATTGTTTTTCAGGAAACAAAACCTTTTGACATAATTTGTTGTCCAGTGTATGAAGAATGCAGGCTGAATGCCCACTTCTCTGCTGTTAAAAACCAACCGCTTGCATATGCTGTACACAAGAGGGAGATTATTCCGTGGATTTAGAACACAGTATGCTTGCTCTGAGTTTGGCCCTGGTTGATGTTTGGCTCTGGAGGTTAAAGAGCTAATCGTCTGGAAGTGTCTTGGGAGCTGGCCAATTCTTGGCCATGAACTCCAGGGTCACTTCTGCCGCTGAACTCTCATCACGGGGGTGACTGCCTGCCCTCCTCCCTCTCTTTCATTTGGCAACCGCATGCAGAGCGTAGCACAAAGCTCAGAGGAGACAAAGCAACCTTGCCCAGACCGCCCGTGCACTGACTGAGGGAAACCATGAATGGCAGAGGGAATTTTAGTGTGTGCAGCTCCAACTGTTCTCTATGCTTGGGACACTGTACACAGAGACATTCTCAATCCAAACAGTGCTGCCCCTGCCCTGGGAGCCTTTGTCGGGTCTGAAGCGAGATTCACTCTTTGCTGGATTAAGACACGTAAGTCTGCAGGCACCATGATTGAAGTAAAAAACACAAAAACTCAGCCGGTCAAACAGCGTCCTTTACATAGGAAAGATAAAGATTCATAACCAACATTTTCGTCAAGGTATGGGCAAAATGTCAGTAGGCTGTTAGGGGCCCAGAGGACCCCAAAACCCAGCAGCAATAGAAATTCACCAAAACAAATGGTTATTTAAACAAAACCCTAACCCTAACCCCAAACTCTAACATTTCTATTAACTTAACTTAATCCCCTTCTAATTCTAAGCGCACATGTGTGTATATGTTCAGAAAAGTTCTTTGGTTTCCAGTCCAATCTCACTCCTCCAAGTTCACCGGTATTAGGCCATTTTTATACTATGCACAGAATTTAACATTTATGAATCTTCACCAGGCTTTGGTGCTTGAAAGGTAAATGGTTACCACTCAGGAAGGTTCTTGTCAGTTTTCAGAGAGAGATTTGTTGCTCGTTGGACACCCACAGGTGATCCCTTTCGATCAGCCACTTTAGTGTCTTGCCGAAGAAACTTGCCCCATCAGGGTTTTCCAGATGATAACCTCTTTCTGTCAGGTCACCACAGAGTTATTTTTTTGTTTCACTTATTCAAGTGAAACATTATACAGCCAACCATATGGACCACAAGGGCTTTGACCGGGCTGAACTAAGAACTCTCAACCCGTCCTCAAAATGGGGTTTCAAACAGGCTTGCCATGTTCCAGTCCCAGTTGCTGAACTGTAGAACTGAATTCTCTCACTCTCTCAGAGAAAACCACATGACCCTTTTAAAACAGCCAACTTCTCTCAGACAGACTGCGGCTCCAGACCTAATCTTCCGAGTTCAGTTCATCTCTTGCTTTCCAAAACAATAATTCATTACTCCACAGCATGGAGTGTGCTCATTGTTATATGGTCATATAGACTTAAGCCTAGGGGTCTGGAAAGGAGGGGGTCCCGGCAGGATCGGGGACCTTGGGGACCCCAGAAGGAGTGTTTGGAGACCCCCTAATGTAACAATGTTTATTTCATTCAACGAAGGGTGGGGCAAGGCGGCAAGGTCAGGGAGTGCCCTTAGTAAAGCTCAACCTAAGGGCCCGGGTGGTAGTTAATCCGCCTCTGCCCACTCCTCCTCGTTGAGTTGGGTCTCTTGGCCACGGAGAGGCCTTTACAGGCTGAGACAGATTAGAAAATCTGCAGATGTGGCGTCAAGTGTAATCCACAAAAGTGGTGGCGAAACTCTAGCAGGTCACGCAGCTTTCACGGACGTGAGCACGCTTGCTTCTAAAGGAGTTCAAAATGAGCAGGCAAGTTGAATTAAAACGTACATTAGCAATGCATTTTCTACCATCTCAAGATGTTTTAAAGCACTTGCGAGACAAACATAGCCTCTTGTAGAAGTAATAACCTCCAAGGGTATTAGAGACAACTGTTTGACCCTTTTAACCTCAGGTGGTTGGATAGAGTACTCATAAAGCAAATGAGTTTGTTCAGAAGCATTCTTCTTCAGATTCAGGATTCTTTGGTTGTCATGCAATAAAACAGGTGTAATAAAATCTACCATGAGGCAGACACAGATTGCCTGGCGTCCCCTTACAGTCAGAGAAAGAGAAGCCAAAGAGAGTCCCTTCACTGAGCTTCTGTGGATTTTCCTCCTCAGCCGCACAGACTTCAGTCCAAACCATTGGCCACCTGAGCTCCAGATCCGAACCTCCGGCGCGACCAGGAAGCCTCCAGCGGCCTCGGCACCCGCTCTCCGTTACCTGGTACCCCCTCCTCAGCCTTCGACTGCACGGAGATCTTCTGGATGGGCGACCCAGCTTTTCACTAGCATTGGGGAGGTCCCCTTTATTCCACAAACCTGGCGTTCAAACATGTGGGGCTGCTCCACCAATGTTTCCATTTCCGAAGAAATCTCTTGCAGGCCCGGGAAGGCAGCCAAGATGGGGGTGGGGAAAAAGTCTCTCACCGTAAAAAATGAGATTAGGCTGTGACCAGCTGTTCAAGCAATACCAACATCTGTGCCAACAGCTGCATCTGTACGGCTCCTTTCATCTTTGAGATAAAGACCTGAGCCATTACACATGGGTGCCTGAACAGAACCGAAGACAGAGCCAAAGAATGAGAGATTAGATCCACCCATGAGCTGCCGATGAATGTAACAGAACAAAACAATCTTCATCCCCTTCTCAACACAGTTCTGGAAAGCTTGATGCTCGAATCCCTGTTGTCAGCTCAGTTTCAGGGACTTTGAACTCTTCCTGCTTTGACCCATTACTTCATAGGGGAGAAGTTCATTCCTCTATGCATCTTTAACCAATGCTTCGTGGAAGGAGACACAGGAAACTTCAGAACCAGTGGAGGACAACTGGCTTGGAATGAGCTACGAGCAAAAATAAATAAATTACAGCCAAGCATTGGAGAGGTGAATCGGAGAGAAGGCAACCCCCAAGAGTCTGATGATATTTGGTGGGGCAGCTTTAATTTTTCAAAACTGCATAGAATCAGAATCAGAATTTATTGGCTTGGGGCGGCGTGGTTGGCTTAGCCCAGTGGTTCTCAACCTTTCTCTTTCCACTCACATCCCACTGTAAGTAATCCCCAGGCCATTGGTAAGGGTTTGCTTAAGGCGGGATGTGAGTGGGAAGGGAAGGTTGAGAATCTAAACCCAATTGTTACTGAAATATTTTGCATGAGAAAAATGGTCATTGGCCCATTTCCTTTGGAGTTCTGAAACGGTGCACATAACGAGTCCATTAGGTACGATTACAACAGTGGGTTTCAAACTTTTCTTTCCACCCACATCCCACCTTAAGCAATCCCTTACTATTCACAGAGAACTGATGGCGTAGAGATCATGACCAAAACATTAGTAATGTTGAGAGAGAGATAAATATTTTTCCAGAATACTGGAGAGTACTCTTTGTAGGCTACAGGTAAGATAAACTGAGTGTGTGTGTGTGTCTGTGTCCATTTTTGGTCACCTAACAACAGGAAAGATATCAATAAGATTGAAAGAGTGTAGGGAAGATTTACTACTCAGGAACTGAGTTGCAGGGAAAGGCTATATAGGTTAGGACTTTATTCCCTGGAGTGTAGAAGAATGAGGGGAGATTTGATAGAGGCATTTAAAATTATGAGTGGGACAGACAGAGTAAATGTAGGTCGGCTTTTACCACTGAGGGTAGGTGAGATACAAACCAGAGGACATGGGTTAAGAGTGAAAGGGGAAAAGTGTAGGGGGAACATCAGGGAGAACTTCTTCACACAGAGAGCAGTGTGAGTGTGGAATGAGCTGCCAGCTGAAGTGGTGAACGTGGGCTCAATTTTAACATTTAAGAATAATTTGGATAGGTTCATGGATGGGGGTGGGAGGTAGTGGTATGTTTGGCTATGGGTGTAGGTCAGTGGGGGTAGGCAGAACTATAGTCTGGCACAGGGCCTTTCTTTCCTGTAAATTTTCAATGATTCTACGGTGTGTGTGTGTTAATAGTGAGAAACTTTATTTTGTGAGCGTCCCAGGTAGACATCCCATACATAGTACAGCAGGCAAAACATAGCATGACGTGCAGAGTTGGAGTTGGGAGAATATAATTTTATATGAAGTTCATTTAGGAGTCTGACAGGAGTGAGAACGAAAGTGTCCTCGAACCTGGTTTGACCTGAAACTTCTGTTCATTTATGGAAATGTCCAAGTCTCTAGGGACATACACTCGGGGCAACCCAAACTCGGGCTGTGGTTGAGGGGACCTGCTGTTGAGCCCGTTTATGTCCAAACCCAGGCCTCGGGATCTGACAGGCCATTTTGTGCCCCACTTGGTGCTTGGAGCCTTTGGTTTGGAGGAGCCTGAGTTTTGGCTGGTGGGAATGTTCCTGCGGATGTGTGAGGTGACATGCTGAGTGAAGCGGTGTGTGGTTTTGGCAAGAGAAGACATTAAACAAACATTTTGAATATTTTTCTCATGTGAAAGCAGAAATAAAATAACTTTTCTGGCAGCTCTCTCTGTGGATGACAGAGCTGTGCTGTGGCTTTCAGGCTATGACAGGCCAGCATTAATAGAATGAAACACAGGCCCCTCTCCCAAAAGCAGAGATAGAATTACTTCCTTCTCACCCACGATTGTGTGTGTGTGTTTTCTGTATGTGTATATGCATGTTTCCATGTGTGTGCACATGTATGTGTGGGATTGAGAGTGCTGTTCTTGCTTAATGCATATACACGTTTGCATATGTGTGTTTGTGTGGGTGTGGGTGTGTACATGTATCTGGGTGTGTGTGCGCGTGTGTATGTGGGTATGTGTGTATGTGTGTGCGCATGTACGAGTGTGTGGGTGTGTGTGTGTGGGTATGTACATGTATGTGGGTGTGCATGTATGTGTTTGTGTGTATGTGGGTGTGTGTATGTGGGTGTGTATGTGTGTGTGGGTGTATGTGTGGGTGTGTTATTGCTCTATCAATGGTGCACTGCCTTCAACTGCCAAGATTTTATTTGGAATGAATTCCACAAACTTTTCTTTCTACCTCTTTATCTGCCTTAAAACTGTGCTCCTTGGCAATGTTTTTAGACATCCTGCCAATAACACCAGGGATCAATATTGGTGGATGACGCTCCTTTTTTTTTTGGATGATGCTCCTTGAATCGGTCTTGCTATGGTAATAGATGACATTGTGCAAGAGAGGGAGAGACAGAGAAGGGGATGGGGAGAGAGACAGCGAGAGAGAGAGAAAGAGAAAGGGGAGAGAGAGAAAGAGAGACAGATAGACAGAGGAGAGAGTGAGAGGGAGAAATATAGAGAAAGGGAGGGAGGGAGAAAGAGACAGAGAAAGAGAGCGGAGAGAGAGATAAAAGAGAGAGAGAGAAGGAGAGGGATAGAGAAGGGGAGAGAGACAGAGGTAGAGAGGGAGAGAGAGAAAGGGGAGAGAGGAGGGGGGCGAAAAAGAGACAGGGAGAGAGAAAGGGAGAGAGAGGGGGAGAGGAGAGAGAAATAGAGAAAGGGAGGAAGAAAGACAGAGAGAGCGGAGAGAGAACGGGATAAGAGAGGAGATAGAGGGAGAGAAAGAGAGAGAGGGTGAAAAAGAGCAAAAGAAGGATAGACACAGGAGAGAGAAAGATAGCAAGGGATAGAGAAGCCAAGAGGGAAAAGAGATAGAGAGAAAAGAGAGAGAAAAAGTAAAATAAGGAACAGAGGGAGAAAGAAGGAAATGTGAATATGAAACAGCTGTGAGTTCGCTAAAGAAGCAAAGGTAGTTAAGTTCGTGTATATGGAAGAGTGGGGGATGGGACGAGACACACAAGTTCTTGTTTGGACACGCTGGGTGTAGGAGAAGTTAAGCAATGCAGAACCCTCCTGATTCAGTGGATGGAGGAGGCGAGGCTTACAGTCTGGGTCAACCCGAAATAATCCCGAGTGACCTGAGGAAATGTGGCCGGGGTTCAGCTGTTCCAATGACCCCTGGCATGGCTCCCAGAGGAATGGGTTTCCCCAGCAACTGCAGGGGGTTCTGCCACAGAATATCCTGGAAAATCCCAACTGCAGCTTGCCACGATAAGGTTTCCTAGAAATGTCTGTGCGTTCACTTTCATCGAACATTATCTGATTAGTGAACATAATTTGACAGAGAGAGAGAGGGATGTGGACTCAAAGCTAGGCAGACGAGGTGGGGTTGAAGGAGAATCCTAAAGGAGGAGACAGGAGGGAGGGAATTCTGGTCCTGGGAGGCCAGGCAGTCAAAAGCACCATGGAGCTGGCAGAGATGCGAAATCCCTCCCACAGACCAACCTCCCGCCCCTCGATTCAATCAACCACAAATTCATTCCAGGACGAGTCAAACTGCTCGGCCTAGCCAACAGGAAACATCAGGAGAGAAAGCGGAGTGAGAGGCAAAGAGTCCCAAGGGTCAGGCGGGATCCATGGAAGAGAATAGGCAGTCAGCGGTCCGGGGCAGAACCCTTCATGAGAAATTGGGCGGTACCTGAATCGAAGTGGGGAGGTGGGCGGGAAGGAGGGGCCACTGGCGAGTAGGTGATAGGTGGAAAGGGACCAGCGGTTGTACCTTGTGAGGTGCTGAGGAGATTCGGTACGTCCCCGAAGACTCGTAAACTTCTCCAGGTGGACCGTGGAGAGCATTCTGGCTGGTTGTGTCACTGCCTGGTACATAGGTGCCAACTCTCAGGACAATAGACAATAGACAATAGACAATAGGAGCTGGAGTAGGCCATTTGGCCCGTCGGGCCAGCACTGCCATTTTAGATCATGGCTGATCACTACCATCAGTACCCCTTTCCAGCCTTATCCCCATAACCCAGGGTTGTTAACTCGGCTTGCGATATCAGACTTTTACATGAGGCAGTATCTTAAGAAAGCAGCCTCTATCCTCAAGGACCGCCACCACTCAAGCCTCGCCCTCTTCACTCTGCTACCATTGGGGAAAAGGTACAGGAGCCTGAAGACGAGCGCCCAGTGGCACAAGGACGGCTTCTTCCCCTCCGCCATCAGATTCCTGAATGGACAATAAACCAAAGACACGGCCTCACTTTGACTTTATCTTTATCTTGCACTATTTTTATTTATTTTGTGACGTGGTTTATATGAATGTTTGCCTCGTGATGCTGCCGTAGTACAACAAATTTCGTGACATGTTCATGACAATAAATTCTGACGCTGATTCTGATAGGAAAATGGGAAGGGAAGGGGGTAGGGATCTGGAGGAAGGTGTGGATGACAGGAAGGTAGGGAGGGTGGGAATGAGCCAGGGGGAAAAGGGAAAGCAAAGTGGAGGGTTTAAAAATTGGGGCTGATGCGTTGAAGGAAATTGGAGGTGGATATTGATACTGTGCGATGGGAGACTGACAAGACGGTCTGAGTGGTGGCTCGTCACCAAAACCAAGGAGCTGATTGTTGACTTCAGGAAGGGAAAGCCAGAGGTGGACGATCCAGTGATTATTGGGGGAATCAGAGGTGGAGAGGGTGAGCAAATTTAAGTTCTTTGGAGTCACCATCTCGGAGGATCTTTCCTGGACCCAACACACTAATGGCAACGTGAAGAAAGCACGTCAGCACCTTTACTTCCTCAGGAATTTGCGGAGGTCTGGTATGACATAAAAAACCCTGGAAAATTCCTGCAGAGGTGCGCTGACCAACTGCATCATGGTCTGGCATGGGGCGCCAATAACCCTGAGCAGAAATCCCTGCAAAAGGTAATGGACACAGCACAGGGCATCACCCACCATCGAGAACCCTCTATGGGGAACTCTGCCATCGGAGAGCAGCAGCGATCATCAAGGATCCATACCATCCAGCACACACTCTGTTCTCGCTGCTGCCATCAGGAAAGAGGTATCGGTGCCACAAGACTCGCACCGTCAGGTTCAGGAACAGCTGCTCCCCCTCCACCATCAAAGTCCTCAACAGCAAACTCAATCAGGGGCTGATTTAAGTAAAAGGCTCATATGTAGAGATACTGATGAGATTTCTTCATGATTTCATTAGGGTGTTGGGTCCAGGAAAGAACCACCGAGATAATGACTCCCAATAATTTGAATTTGCTCACCCTCTCTGCCTCTGATCCCCCAGTGATCCCTGGATCACCATATCCCAAAGGCAACTTGATTAACTTGGTAAAGAGAACCTGAGGTTGCTTGAATGTAAACATAAATATAGCATCAAAAGCAAATTTCTAATTACTTTGCAAAGCATGAGATCTGTGTTACAGCAAGAAGCATTGGCCATGAGCAGCTAGTCTCACCCCATGAGGGACTGCCTAATGTCTTACAAGTCACAGACAGAACCTAAATGTTTTAATTAAATGCATTTGTAAAAAATATATATAATTTAGACACACAGTACAGTAACAGGCCCTTTCGGCCCACCAGCCCATGCCACCCAATTACATCCAATTAACGTACAACCCCTGTTAAATTTTGTATTAAGTTTTCCAGAACAGATTTCTCCATATTAGCGCATATTTCTTAGAATTCTTCTGGGATTCATTGATTCCTTGCCTAATGGTTAATAGTCTTTGACTATTTTGCCATTTAAGGAGTTCCTTATCAGCCCCAGGCTTCTTGAATTGCAAACAATGGAATGGAATGCAGTTAGTCTCTCTCTCTCTCTCTGTCTCTCTCTCTCTCTCTCTCTCTCTCTCTCATTCAACATTTTAAAACTTACATTCTCAAACTGCACCCAGGGTGTGGGTGAGTGGTAGAATCTTTTTTTGTGGGGGGGGGGTGATGAAGTTGCGACGAATGTTGGATTCGTATCGCTGGGTGGTTGAAGGTTGGGCGAGGATCTTTTCTATGGCCTGCATTGCTCTTTGACTGATATTTCTTTAGTATTCCCTGGTTTGTGACAGGACTGTGGATGGATATCCCATGGATTATTCTAGCCCTTCACTCAATTGCACACATCAGGGACTCCACCCTCACATTGACACAGTCAATACCAAGAGTTGAGAAGGCTTTGATAGAACAAGTCAAGTCAAATTTATTGTTATTTGATTGCATAAGTATTGCTCGATGAAACAGCGTTCGCTGGTCCTCAGTGCAAAATATGCAGGCACTCAACCATAGCACACATACAGACAAACAATACATATGCACAAGTATTCATTTATATAAATAAACATATACATATTATTTCATGAATGTAAGATTCTCGGAGGGTGAGTGCGAGCAGTTCCTTTGGTCGTTCAGCGTTCTCACTGCCCGTGGGAAGAAGCTGTTCCTCAGCCTGGTGGTGCTGGCTTTGATCCTCCTGGATCTCTTCCCAACAGGAGCCGTTGAAAGATGGTGTGTGAAGGGAGAAAGGGTTCTTCAGTGATTTTGCACGCCCTCTTCAGACAACGATCTCCATAGATCACAACTAGGGTCAGGAACAATTTTTATCCAAGAGCATTCATCCTCTTCAACCTCCCTGTACCACCTCATTATTAAACTACTCCTAACACCACAAAGTCTATTGACCTCACTGTTGTCAGGGCCACTTTTCTTTCACCCTGGTAACTGTGAATATTTACTCTCTAGCTTTTCAGGTCCTACCGGCCCACAAGCCCCTGCCACCCAATTAACCTACCAACTAATCCCCCCCCCCACCCCCGATATGGTTTTGAATGGTGGTAGGAAACCGGAGCCCCCTCAGGAAAACCCATGCAGACACGGGGAGAACATGCAAGCTCCTTACAGACAGCATGGGATTTGAACCCCGGTTCTGATTGCTGGCGCAGTAACAGCGTTGGGCCGGCCGCTAAATCGTTCAGCCCAATTTCATTCCCACTGCCCAGCCTTCTCCCCATAATATTTGATCCCTTGCTTGGTCAGAAGGGCTCAAACCAATTTTCACCTGCTGTTCCCAACTTCGTGAACTATCAGACCAAGGCCACCTGCAAATTGGAGAAACAACACCAATCACCAATCGGTTGGCATTAACATCGACTTTTCCGGATTCTGCTAGACCACTCCCCCTTCCCTCTCTTCCCCGTCCTTCTGTCTCCATTCCTCCAACTCTCCACCCCCTTCCCTCTCCATTCACAGAGCCATCCCCCTTCCCCCTGTTTGCTGCTGTGCCCTCCCTCCAGAGACAGATCAGATCTAATTGAGGGGGGCATTACGGTAACCACAGGCAGGCACCGATTTTTCGGCATCGTCGCACCGATGGGCAGGGGGGTGGGTGGCGACAGCTGTGTTGGGAGGGGCAGCAATAGCAACATCAGACCGGGTGGGGCTGGCAGTGTCACACTGGGTGGGTGGGGCACAATAACTCATTTGGGTGGTATTGCCCATGAATGCCCACGCCCCCATGACGCTGACCCTTCCTCCCTCCCTTATCCACCTATTAGTTCCTGCCCCTAGGCCTGTGCTCCTCCCCCTGCCCCTCTCCCAACCCCACCATTTTGTTCAGACACCTGCCGACATTTTTCCAGACCTTGATGAAGGGCTCAAGCCCGAAACGTCAGTTCTGTATCTTTACCTTTGCTGCGTAACGGATGTTGTTTGACCTGCTAATTTGCTCCAGCAACGTGTTTATACTTCAACCTCTGTGTCAGCAAACTTTTGTGCTTTAATTCTTCATCTCCTGTTCTCTATTTATCGATCTGAGCAGCCTTGGTCTCAGGGGATGCCGAATTTTCTCCCATTCTGGAGGACTGAGAAGGTTTATAACACACCAGCCACTCCGTGTCATGGATGGAGCTTTACCCATTGCTTCCCTTCTGGTGCCTCTAAAAGGCAAGGGTGAAAATTTTCTAATTAATACACGTTTTCCGATGTAATCTTTCTCTGAAGTCCCCAGCACTTATCCTTATTGCCTGGGTAATCACGGTGAATAAAGCTATTCAACAGGTTGCCGTGGTAACTGGATTTTACAGGCCCAAAGTGACTGCAGGCCCCTAAATTCATAGCCAGGACAAATGCTATTTAATGGAAGGAACATTTAAGGATTAACTGTTCCAAGCTGGAAATATACACAGCAGAGCCTATTCTGGGAGGCACATGAGGCATTTGCTTTGGTACACCCAGCACTTTTGATTTATTATTGCCCTACCTGCTGGGCTGACTTGCCTGGGTAGCACACGAAATAAAGCTTTTCATCGTTTGATTCAAGCACATTATCCGATTGCACGTACAACCCAATGAAACAGCGTCTTCCAGTCCTCGGTGCAAACACGCAGACACATAACCAGACATACAGATAAGCAATACATACGCAGGACAAGTATTCATCTATGCAAATAAATAAATAAATATTGCTTCGTGTATACAGGAGTCTCAGAGGGTGAGTGCGAGCAGTTCCTTTGGTCATTCAGGAGTCTCACTGCCTGTGGGAAGAAGCTGTCCCTCAGCCTGGTTGCGCTGGCTCTGATCCTTCTGGATCTCTTCCCCTGTTGAGAGCAGCTGAAGATACTGCATGGTAAGGGTTCTCAACAATTTTCCACACCTTCTTTAGACAACGATTCCAGAGGATCACATCAATGGGGGCATAGGGCGGCACGACTGGCGTAGAAGTTAGCGCCACGCCTTTACAGCACCAGCGATAAGGATTGGACTGGGGTTCGAATCCCATGCTGTCTGTAAGGAGCTTGTATGTTCTCCCTGTGTCTGCATGGGTTTTACCCAGGCACTCCAATATCCTCCCACCATTCAAAATGTAGTGGGGGTGTAGGCTAATGGGATGTAAATTGGGCTGCAATGGCCTGTAACCATGCTGTATGTCTAAATTATACCATGAACAAGGGCTCAGCCAAGGAAACTGAATTTAAAGCCAATAAATTATTATAAATACACAATGTTAATCCACCATGAAAGTAAAACCATGTAGCGGCTCACCCACACGACGAGCGGACCAGGGCCAGCAGCCGTGGGTAAGTCCGCAGCAGCTACAGAAGCACTCAGAGTGGGGAAAAGCAGCAGCCCAGAAGTTGGCATCACTTCCGCCCCGCTGAGGCTCTGAGGTCCTGGGGCTGTGCGGGCCTTTAAAGCGCATGATTTGAAACCAGTAAAATTAGTTACTCTGGAGCTCTGTGGTCTCAGCACGTTTCTTTCAGCCACAACCATAAACCAAAATACAGATCAAGAATATTAGAGTTGGAAATTCGTGGAAAATCCAAAAGCTTAGACTGGACAAAATGTCTAATTTGGAAATATCTAAAAAAAAGTGTCTATTTTTGGATTTAAATTCAGTTCCCATGGCTGGGATCAAAAGCGATGGGAACTTCAGATGAAGTTTAGGACTCTACTCTTAGCTTGATTAATGATTGCTCATTTTAAGATGGTGCACAGACCTCATATGTCCAAACTTAATCACCTCGCTTTTATGCAGATATTCATCAACTGTGAGAGAAATGTATAATATGAGAAGTTTCCCATACGTTTTGGGATTGCCCAAATTCAGAGAGATTCTGAAAAGACTTTTTCCAAACATTGTCAACAATTCTTAAGATGAATTTGGAGACTTTCCCCTTAATTGCCTTGTTTGGTTTTTCTCATAATCCAGAGATAAACTTATAGCGATGTCTCAGGAAAAGGTTTTAGCTTCTACCATGTTGATAGATGGACAAAAAATCTTACTGAAATGGAAAGATGATTCACCCCCTACTCATACACAGTGGTTACATGATGTAATGTCCAATTTAAGCTTAGGGAAAATTAGATATCAGGTATCAGTTTATTTGTCACCATTAACACCACGGCAGCTTAAAAATGAGATAACCTTCCCCTGACCTGCGGACCTGCCAATGCAACATACAATCATATATAAAGAGGTGCTTGTGCTTGTGTGTATGTGTGAATGTGTGTGTATATATGTGTGTGTGCATATGTGCATATGTCTGTGCAGGTGTATGTGTGTGTGTGTGTGTGTGTGTGTGTAATATATAATATTAAAGATAGAAAGTTTCAGTGGGAGTGGGTCTGGTTGTTTGGGAATCTCATCAGAATTGGAAGGAACTGGATTCATTGCAGCGGAGTGTATAGTAAGAGGTTGGAACCCCTGGGTGCCCATGTGTGGAATGCCAGGAAGGCATCTGAACCATTGTGTACCGGGGAACGCACTATGAACAGGTTGATAAGCGGTTGAATTCTCTGGGAATACTTGGAAAGGCATTCCGATCAACTGGAACTCTACAAGGAATACAGAGGAAGGTTTGGGGTGTAAGGAGAAAGCATTCAATAGAATGTGTGGTAAGTGGATGAGACCTTTGGTTATAGGGGTAAATGAGAAGGGGCTGGATATATTGGAAACTGAGTAAATGCCACAGAACCTGATCCATTGGATGTCGTGCTGTGGAGTGAACAGAAACAGGCTAGATCTATTTTAACATTTCAGTCCACGTGCAGCCCAAATCCACCGATTAACATACAAGCCTCTTGCTTTGTTTTGAAGGGTGGGAAGAAACTGGAGAGCCCGGGGGGACCCACGCGGACACATACAAACTCCTTACAGACAGCGCTGGATTCGAACCGGGGTTGCCGGTGCTGCAATAGCGCCAGGCTAACCTGGCCGGCCTTTTTGATCCATCCCTTCATTGGTTACTGGCTGCCTAATGGGGCGTGGCCTCGATCTGCGTTCAGTGGGCTGAACGGCCTCAGGACCTCTGAACTAAATCCAAACTCTGAATCGCATTATGAAAGAATCGACGGGATTCGCTGGAATTAGACTCTAATCCACCATCGTCAATGGAACGATCTGGGTGGGCGGGGTGGGGGGGGGATTTATAATGAAAGCCCTCAGTGGTGGGGATGCGTGCAAAGGCAAACACCGCCTCAGGACTCCAGCACACAGAAGGTTAATGACCAGCACTTGGCTCCACCATCACAGTTGCCGTAAAGGCAGTAAAACATGCATGAATGCAAGGGAATGAAAGCGGACGTGGCAGATTAGATTAAACCCTCACTGTCACTCACTGCTAACAGCCGTGAAAACAGCACAGAGCTCCAATTATCCCTTCGCGAGCGGAGAGCGCCCTTCCGAAACCATGGCCTTGTTGCAGCGAGAAGCTGGCTGGATTCTTCCTGACCCTGAGATGACCAGCCCTCCGCCCCTTCTCTCTCGCCAACCTTTGTCGACCTACGATCGGAGAGAACGGACGGGGTAAAAGCCACAAGGCCAGTGAAAACACACAGCCGCACTGGAGGAACTCGGCCGGTCTCAAGGTGCCCATAGGGGATAAAGATATATCACCGACGTTTCGGGCCTGAGCCCTTCTCTCAAGGTGCGAGCTAAAAGCAGGCAGGCGACTGAATTCTCACCTTTCCTCTTATTACAGTAGAAAACCCGGCCTGTTTGGGGATTTGGGGCGGTCTGGATTTTCGGATTGTCCAGATATCTCGGGCAGTACTTTTCAAATTCAAATTTAAGGAGGAGTGAAGAAGAGATGGACAGGTCAACGTTGATTCATTAGTCAGTACAGATGTTTCACATCAAAACGAGAGCAGTTTTAAAGGAAAATAAAGTCAACACTGAACAAAAAGTGTGGTCGCTTGTTGCCACTGTAAATCTGTGGACACAAAATGCCCACTAAATTTTAAAAGTTTGAGAGTTTTGGAAAAGTCCAGATTCTTGGATTTCTGGCCTACGGATTTTTGGACTTCTGCTGTATCTCCAACTAAAACCTATTGTCTGTACTCCTGCCCCTCCCATTCATTCACTCCAGTCTCCAGTGATCCTCTCTGCCGCTCTTACGGTCCTGTGGATTGACCTCCAATCTATTTTTCCGTAGCAACCGTACCCCCACCACGATGCATCCGGCCAGGACGCTCTTCATAGAGCTCCTCTTGAAGGTTGACGTGATGGTGGCCGGTAGCCTTGCTCGCTTCGGTCTTCTTAGTCGCTGTTGCGCCTTCCCGACGAGTGATAGAGGGCTCCTGTTGAAACCTTTGACAACCACTATCCACAACACCTCCAACCTTCATATCATCTGCAAACTTACTGACTCAGCCTTTCCACTTCTTAGCCAAGGTCATTCATAAAAATCACATTTAATTCTGTGAGATGTTCTCCTTTCTTACATTGATTGGATGGACTAGATAACCCTGAGTCTTGCTCAAACAGCCTTCACAAGTCAACTTCCAAATAATTTTGGAAACCAAAAGCTCATTGGGTTCACAGAAATTATGAACGTTTGAATGCCCCTGTGATCATTCGCCAGGATTTCGTTTGCAACAATGTCCCAGAAATTAAACGTCGGTTTCCTGGAGATTCCTGGACAACCTCCAGAGGAGTTGGTGATCCACGATAACTGGAAGTCTCCAAGATTCCCAAAGTAGGCTCAAAATCCCACCACCAGCCTATAGGCCTCTTTAACATCGAAAACCCACTGAATCAGCATGTGAATGACCCGGCTTTAAAGGCAGCTCGGGTTGTTCACACTGAATCACGGGATGCCGGGTCAATTCCAGAGAAAGCCGGCATCCTGAAGCGAAAGGCGGGGGGTGGGGGGTTACAGTGCCGGCATCCCTTTCAAGCTGAAGCTGTTGAGAAATGCATCGGCTCTGATACGACCTACCTTGGTCATATCAGACATGGGGTGAAAATGGCCCCCACCCCTTCCCCATCCCACCTTCGTTGCGCTTATACAGGTAAGTGAAGCAGTTAAAAGGCAGTTAATTCTAACGGCTGTGTAAAAGGGGCTAGTACCCTCCCCTCTCCACCCTTTCTGCTTCTTTCAGCCACCTACTCGCTCTGTGACTTCCCTGTTTGCTCTTTCCTCCCCTCCCCATCTACACTTCCCTCCTCATTGAGGGGGGTAAGTTTCCCTACAACCATTGCAGGTCTAACACCACACCTTACACCTCCTCTCTCACCTCCAACAAGGGACCTGAACAGCTCTTCCAGGTGAGTGAACTTCTTCTGAAGTTCAAAGTTTAAATTTATTGTCTGAGTTCATGATATAGCCCTGAAATTCTTTTTCCAGAAACCAGGCAGGAATTTTTAATTACCTGAACTCAAAGAAAGAAAGAACAGTAAACAAACTTATTGTGCAAATACAGAAGTGTAAATATTCATGTGTTACAAAAAAGCATGAATCAATAAAGTGCCCAAGTAAGAGTCGTCAAATGAGTCCCTGATTGAGTTTGTCGTTGAGGAGTCTGATGGTAAAGGGGGAGCAGCTTGTTCCTGAACTTGGTGAGTGCGAGTCTTGTGGCACCGAGACCTCTTTCCTGATGGTGGCAGCGAGAACAGAGCGTGTGCTGGGCGGTGTGGTTCCTTGATGATCGCTGCTGCTCTCTGATGGCAGCGTTCCCTGTAGATTTTCTCGACGGTTGGGAGAGTTTTGCCTGTGATGTCCTGGGCTGTGTCCACTACCTTTTGCAGGGCTTTCCACTCGGGAGTATTGGTGTCCCCCGTACCAGACCGTGATACACATTCCGCTACACATCAGTAGAAATTTACCATGGTTTAAGATGTCGTTCCAAACCTCCACAAACTCCTGAGGAAGTAGAGGCACTGACATGCTTTCTTCACAATGCCATTAGTGTGTTGGGTGCAAGAAAGATCCTCCAAGATAGTGATTCATTCTCTCAATGCTCTAGTATTGAACTGGACCCAAACCTAATGAATCAAGGCCTCTCCAAAGCAGACCCAATCATGAGGACTTAGCATTTTTTAAATACCATATCCGAACCCAACATGGGCATAATTTCTTACCCTCCCTGTTTCCCCACCTCTCCCACCGTTATTTGTCCATCACCCCATTACCTAGGCCCCTCCCCAGCACTGTAACAGGCCCTATTTGCCCCCGAGCTTGTTCCAAATGACCTACAACCCTGGTACGTTTTGAAGGGTGGGAGGAAACCAGAGCCCCTTGGGATAACCCACACAGACATGGGTACAAAGTCCTTACAGATAGCGTGGGACTCGAACCCTGGTCTCCTGCGCTCCAACGGCATTGCGCCAATCGCTACGCTGACCGTGCCACACATAAAATATGGAACGCTCGGTGAATTTGCATGTCATCCTTGCTCGGCGCCCGTGCTAATGATCTCTGTATCCGTTCCAGTCTCAGCATATGTGATGCCAAAGCAAGAATCCTCCCCTTCCCACAGTGAAGGGTCGCCATCCTCGAACGGCCTCGCCGCCAGACCCAGGGTGTTCCTCCACCATGGACCCTATTAGTGGCAGCAATGAGAGATTCGGAGGGCAACACCGCCATCTGTTGGCCGGCAGCATGAACACCGGGGTGGACAGAGTTGACTCGACGACCAACATATTGTCGAAATACAACGCTGGAGAACTCAGCAGGTCAAACAGCATTCTTTATGTAGCAAAGATAAAGATACAAAATCAACTAAAGCCCGGGTGGTACTTAATCTGCCACTGCCTATCAGCCCCATCCTTTACAACTGTAAAGAATGCAGTTCTCTTTTGACGGATGGGATGAACTTTCAAGAACCCCATGACCAATAGCTGTTTAAACGTTAACCACCAGATATACAGGAATATTGAACTTGGATCTGAGCAGATGGTTGTGAGATCCCTTAACTCTGTCCACGCATGCACCACCCACCATAGGTCCATAGGAGTGGCGAAGTGGATCATGACGTCTCTCTCCCTCTCCCACCCCCCCACCTCACCCACCCCCTCCCCCACCATCCACAGTCAAAGCATCGGGAGCTCCCAAGTGTGTGGTCGGGGCGTTGTGAGCTCAGATGGGCGGGCGGGAGGCCAGGACCGGAGGCAAGTCCGAGATTGTTGCTTCAGCAGAATGGACGGGCTTAGGCAAGGGTCCCTGATGAGGGTTGGCATCCGGGGCTGGATGAGAGACGGTGGTCGGAGCATAAGGAGCTCAGATGGGTGGACAGCCGGGGGCAAAATAAAATAGGGGATTTGACTTTATATATGTTACATGCGTATATATCAGTGGTTCTCAACCTTTTTCTTTCCACTCACATTCTACTTTAAGTAATCCCTAGACCATCGGGGCTCTGTGATGAGTGAGGGATTGCTTAAGGTGGGATGTGGGTGGGAAGGGAAGGTTGAGAATCACTGCTCTAGACCCAATTGTTACTGAAATATGTTGCTTGAGAAAAATGGTCATTGGTCCATTTCTTTTGGAGTCTGAAACCGCGCGTCAATTAGGGACGATTAAAACAGTGGTTTTCAAACTTTTTCTTCCCACTCACATACCACCTTAAACGATCCCTAGAGCACCGATGACCTAGAGAATACTTAAAGTGGCACGTGAGTGGAAAGAGAAAGGTTGATAACCACTGGCCTATATGGTATACAGACCACATGTTTTCAATCGCAAGCTGAACACCAACACTGCGAGCACCGGCTCATACGATTCCTGGCCCAGCCACCATATTTCCGTGAGCCGCTCATTATATGTCAAAGAGAAGCTTGTGGCTTGTGAGCTGCAGATTGGCCACCCCTGCTCTAAAGGAACCTTGATCCTTTTATTGAGCACATTATCTTTTGCCTTCTGGAAATCCACATCCGCGTGCTCCCCTCTGTATGCCACGGGCGTTACATCCTCAAAGAACTCCAGTAAATTTGTCAACCAAGACCTGCCATTCCTTCGTCTGGCCGGTGGGACACTTCCTATCCAGGTGTCTCACTATGTAGCTTCAAGCATTTTCTACAGACGTTAACCTGCCTGTTGCTTCCATTAGTTTTTAAACTGTGGTGTGACATTTGGTGTCTTCCAAAGTGTCGGGTCCTGCCCAGAGTCCAGAGAATTTTGGTAAATTACCAATATAATTACAATTTACAATATAGTTACAGTATGCTGGGTGCATTATATCTGGACCAGGGGACTATTGACCTTTAGATCCATAGTTTGCTGAGTGACAGCGACTGTATCGAGGCCCTCACCTCCCATGCATCTTTAACATCACATATTCCCACTTTATATGGGACACTGATATGCTTCTACGCGAGTGTATGCAAGGGAAAGATAGAGGGTTATCAATTAGACAGGCCAGGTCGAGATTAATAGGCTTTAATCACTATAAACTTACAGGCATCTCTTACATTGTTGGCCTGATTCCAAGGCAGTACTGAAGGAGGGGATGGGTGATACCACCTTTATTAGGGATCCTGGAGTGGGAGGAGTTACAGTATCAGTGGCGGGCCAACCATTAGAATGCCTGTAATATAGTGAGTGAGTGTGTGTGTGTGTGTGTGTGTGTGTGTGTGTGTGTGTGTGTGTGTGTGTGTGTGTGTGTGTGTGTGTGTGTCTGTGTATCTGTGTTTGTGCATGTGTGTGTGTGTATCTGTGCATATCTGTGTGTGTACATGTATCTGTATGGGTGTTTGTGTATATGTATGTGTATCTGTGTGTGTACCTGTGTGTGTACGTGTATCTGTATGTGTGTGTGTGTATGTGTGTGTCTTTGTGTATCTGTGTGTGTCTGTGTGTGTGTACCTGTGTGTTTGTGTCTGTCTGTTTGTGTATCTGTGCGTGTGTGTGTATCTGTTGGTGTGTGAGTCTGTGTGTGTCTGTGTGTGTGTGCGTGTGTGTGTGTGTGTGTGTGTGTGTGTGTGTGTGTGTCTGTGTCTGTGTGTCTGTGTATCTGTGTTTGTGCATGTGTGTGTGTGTATCTGTGCATATCTGTGTGTGTACATGTATCTGTATGGGTGTTTGTGTATATGTATGTGTATCTGTGTGTGTACCTGTGTGTGTACGTGTATCTGTATGTGTGTGTGTGTATGTGTGTGTCTTTGTGTATCTGTGTGTGTCTGTGTGTGTGTACCTGTGTGTTTGTGTCTGTCTGTTTGTGTATCTGTGCGTGTGTGTGTATCTGTTGGTGTGTGAGTCTGTGTGTGTCTGTGTGTGTGCGTGTGTGTGTGTCTGTGTGTGTGCGTGTGTGTGTGTGTGTGTGTGTGTGTGTGTGTGTGTGTGTGTGTGTGTGTGAAAGCAATGGATGTGTGATTCTCATTGTGTGTGAGAGTGTGTGACAGCGCTGTCCTACAGGGACTAGGTTGACGAAATGAGCTTGGGGAGGGACTCACTTTGTGTCTGTGGATCTTCTGACTGACTCAGTCGCTAACTCACTGCTTGCCTGTGTACGTACTCTGGCCGATACAGAAGCTGCCACCAAACAGGTAAGTGAATCCCCTGCTCTCCCTGCCAGCCTGGGCTCTCTCTCACTGCACTGCCAGAGGTTTTGAAAGATGAGTTCACTTGGATTATAGTGGTTTGAGCTGGATGCTGTTTCATGTACCTTGGTTCAGGACTTCACTTGGACTTGTTACTTTCATCTATGTTACATAGAATATGAAAGTGGGTCCTGATAAACACAGCGTGTGGGTCTGCACGTGCAATTGCCTCAGTGCTTGTGAATTTATGTTGGCCTATTTGTACTTGTGTATTTATCTGTTCAAACCACGAATGTGAAATGTGTTCAAATGTATGCAAATGCCATATGGGTCCATGCTCACATGTGTATGTGTCACTGAATGAGGGAGAGGTCAAGGGAGATGAATGGAGAGATGGAGAGAAGGAAGGAGGAGGGAGAGGCAGAGGGAGAAGAGGAGGAAGAGTGAGAAGGAGATAAACAGGGAGCAGGAAAGGAAGGTTTGCGTGTGTGTGGGTGGGTGTGTGCACGTGTTTGAGTGTGAGATGAATCTGTTTTTGTGATGGAGAGACTTGTCTGTGTGTGTGAGCATGTATGCGTGTGTTCATGTGTATGTTGTGTGTTGTGTGCACATGTTGTGTGTGTGTGTGTGTGTGTGTGTGTGTGTGTGTGTGTGTGTGTGTGTGTGTGTGTGAGTGTGTGTGTGTGTGTGTGTGTGTGTGTGTGCGCAGGAGTGGGAGTCAGCCATCCGGCCTGTCGAGCCTGCCCCGCCATTCAATGTGATCAGGGCTGATCTGATGATCGGCTCATCTCCACCCACCTGCCTTTTCCCCACAATTCCTCTACGATGTAAAAAATGTATCCAACCTTGTCTTAAATATATTCTCTGAGGTCGCCTCCCCTGCTTCAATGGGCAGCAAATTCCACAGTTTCCCCGTCCTCTAGGAAAAGCAGTTCCTCCTCATCTCCGTCCTCAATCTACTCCCCTGCACCTCGAGGCTACGTCCCCTAGTTCTGGTCTCCCCCACCAATGGGATCAACCTGTCTACCTCTATCTTATCTATGCCTTTAAAGAAGGTGATTGGTGGAGGTGTGATCAGGCGACCGGTGCTAAACGGCCAGAAGGTGTTGGAAAGTCATTTGGAGCAGGTCGGTCAATAGGCTGGCAAGGCTCCAGAGAAGAATTCCCCACTTAGAAATGAAGGATGTCGATCTAGGCTAAAGGGGAAGAGATTTAGAGGGAATCTTTACACAAAAAGCAGGTCATTACTTGTAACACACTGCCCGAGGAAAGGGGCTGAAGCTAGAAGAAGGTTAGCACGAGTGGTTCTCTGATGCTGTGCGTCGGAGAGGCGAGGAGGTGCAAACCGATGCACTGACCCAATTGCCCAGGCACCTAATGCAGCCACAGAATAATGAGAGCCTGAGTGAGTCTGCATTGGGAATGGTGAGTGCAGGGCTGCGTTCCCGAGGATAATTGTATTTGCAAGGGGGAGTGGATTGAAGTTTCAGTGGATCAATTCCTGGGATGTGAGGTTTGTGGCACGGGAAGGGATTTAATAGACTGTAGAAGAACGAGGAAGGATTTTATTATAATGTTCGAAGTGCTTCAGTGAGTGGAGTAGATTCCACATGGTGTGTCAAGAAACAGGAGTCAAAGCCTTGGAATAAGGGTTGACCATTGAGAGAGGAAAAGAAATTTTTTCGCCAGATGGCTGCAAATGTTTGGAATTCTCCACTCTGGAGGAGTATGTTTCCTGCATGAGTGCACATGTGTGTTTTGTCCGTGTGCGTGTGCACGTGTGTGCATGTGTGTGCACATGCATGAAGGATGTCTGTTTTATTCAAGATGGAGTCAAGGGCATGGGAGCACTGCAGTTGCGATCAAAGTTAATCCTCCACCATCTTAGTGAAGGGCAGGACAGACACAAGGACCGAATGGTCTCATCCTGCATCTATTTTATATATCGTTTCTTCCTTCCTCCTCCCGGCACCTGCCATATTTTCCAGACAATGTTTATCCATCCAGGCAGCCAAGAACAGGGCAGAAAAAGGCACATCCTAATTGAAATATAAATGCTGACAACTCAATTCCTGACCTCCCCACCATCCACTAACCTCCCCCCCCCCCCCCACCCTCCCCACCTCTCCCATTGCCTGCCCAGGACTCCAGCCATCTGTTCTTTCAAGCACGACATTTCGCAGCTGATCAACTCCCTCTCCCCACCCCCCAACTCCCCAACCCCCCACCGACCCCAACCAAAGAAGGGTCTCGCTCATTGACTTAATTAGCCAGGCAGTTGCTGCATTTTTTATCAGCTCCCTCCTGAGCATTGGAGGGTGGCAGATGTTTGGATGGTTTAATTAGGAGAGCCCCCCTGCTCTGTGAGTCACATTGTGCTGGAATCAATCTCAATCAGCCTCGTCTTTCAACTTCAGCTAATTAATGACGTGACATTTCATTTGATAACCACCCCCCCCCACCCCACCCCCACCACCTCACTGGCCACCAACAGCCGTGCCTTTGGGAAAGGGGGCGAGGAGTGATGCCCGCAGAGGTGGAAGAGATGAGGAGCAGGGCCGTGGGATGGCTGTCATCTGAGGAGTGCTGTTTCCCCTTGCCTAACTTCAGGGGGGGCAAGGCTGTGTTTACCCTGAGCCACCAGTCGCAAGTTATTTCCAGTCATTTCAACTCCTCGGGGCTGGGCCGTCTCCATTTCCGCGATGAGGTCGGAGCCAGATTACGGGAACTGCTTCCTCAAACCACAGCGGCCGGGACTTTGAAGTTTCCAATTTCAGGGGTACTCATGTTTCCAGCGTTCCTTTCCTGCACCCACCTAGATTCTTTCTATCCCTGTTCACCTTTCCCTGTCCCCCATCCTCCATTACCCAGATCCTTTATCCTTCATCAACGCCCGGCACCCAATCCACTGGGTTTTTTATCCCTTGACTTAGCTTTCCTGTCCACTTTGTTATCTGGTTCCTCCGATCGCTTTAGAACATAAAACCTTACAGCACAGTACAGGCCCTTCAGCTCACGATGTTGAGCTGACCCTTATATACCTAGCCTAAACAAACTCAGCCATCCCAGTCTCATAACCTTCTATTTTCCTTTCATCCACGTGCCTGTCTATAGAACCATATGACCCATTAACAGTGCTGAAACAGGCCATATCGGCCCTTCGAGTCCACGCTGGTTCACTTGAACAACTCCACTTGTTCCCCCCTCTAGGAGTTTCTTAAATGCCGCTATTGTTCCACCCCTGGCAAGGCATTCCAGGTACCCGCAACTCTCTATAAAAATAAAATTACCCCGGTGTATCCCCGAAACTTCCTTCCTTTCATTTTGTACAGACGTCCTCTGGTGTTGGCTACTCCATCCGTGGGAAACAGGAACTGGGCATCCACCCTATCTATGCCTCTCGTAATCCTGCAGACCTCCATGAAGCCTCCTCTCAGCCTTTTTCCCTCCAAAGATCAAAGCCTCAGCTCTGCTAACCTTGCCTCAAAAGACATACTTTCCAATCCAGGCAACAGCCAGGTAAATCTCCTCTGTCCCCTCTCCACAGCATCCGCACATCCTTCCTGTAAGGATTTCTAGACTCTATCTTTCCCCCTTACGCTCCCTGCAAACTAAGTTCAATCTTTTCGAACACGGAACATGAGACGTTACAACACAGTGCAGGGCCTACAGCCTACGATGTTGTGCCAATCTATATAAACAATCTAAAGCCCGACCTCACCCCCATCATCCTTTGTTTTTTCTCGCATCCCACGGTCAAAGCCCCTTTCACACATGCAACCCACTAAATTGGCCGTTCAGGGTCCTGGGATGGGAATGGGGGTTTGACTTTTCACACTTGACTCGGACTCTGAACACTTTAATTCCTGGGATCACTTGCACGTGCGAAAGGGGCTTAAGAGTCTTTTAAATGTCCCTGTTGTCCCAGCCTCCACCCCCACCCCTGGCAATGCACTCCAGGCAGTGTAAAAATGGGGGAGATTATTCAGCCCCCATCTCATTTCTCCAGACTAGCCATTCTCAACGGGGACAGTACGACTCTCCCCTGGTGGGGGATGGGAGGACAGCACATTTAAATAAAAGCTTTGGATTCTTTTCAGCTCACGTAACAAATTTAAGAAAAAATTTTGTGGACCGAATATGCTGGCATATCCTTTGAATGACCAAAGGAACGGCTCACACTAACCATCCGAGACTCTCATATCCATGAAGCAATATTTATTTCTTTGTATTTGCTCCTGAGTCATTTAACTGCATCTTCTTAGCTTGGTTCCACCAAAAAAAAGAATAATTTGCTCATCTCAGTTTTGGAATTTTTAAGCAAACAGTCAGGACCCATGGGGAGCTAGCAAAGTTCCAATTGCCCACTGGTGTTGATGGGAAGAGAACGCTTGATGTGGCTGGAAGTTTGCGGTGCACTGTTGTACAGAAAACAGACACGAGACTTAAAGACTGATCAACAGGCTTTATTCCACTCTGCTGCAGTTAGCTGTGGTTAGCTGTGCTGGCTCTGTGTGACTGACCTCGAGGGGCCGGATGTGGCTTATATCCCGGCGGTTGATTGGCAGCCAACCAGGTGGGGCTGGGTCCATTCAGGTCGGCTGATTGACAGCCGGCCAGGTATGGTCTTGTCCTCCGGTGCTCTTCCTGCGGGTACACAGGTCGCCCCCTGCAGCCGGCTAGTGGTGTATCACCACCACATGGATTCTGAGATACCTGCCCCCTTTGCTTTGAGATCTCCAGGCACCTAAATTACTTGATTGGCAGCTCTGCAGCACTGGAACATATGATGAAATTGGAGTAGGAACAGGCACCCCGGTACCTCGAGCCTACCGCAACGCTAAATAAGATCACGGCTCATCTTGCTGTGGGCTCCTGGGACAGAGAATTATGTCCAAAGAGCTAAGACTCATTCAAGAGCCTGTTTCATGTAACATAGAACGTAGGGCCCGACAGTACAGTATGGGCCCTTCGGCCCTCGATGTTGTGCAGACCTATATATTCCATAAAATATGTGCTCTACTAAACCCACCCTATCCCGTAACCCTCTATTTTTCTTTCATCCATGTGCCTCTCTTAAATACCCCCAATGTTCCAGTCTCCACCACCATCCCCGGCAAGACATTCCAGGCCCCCACAACTCTCTGTGTAAAAAGAAATGTGCCCATGATGTCTCCCCTAAACTTTCCTCCCTTCACTTTGTACAGACGTCTTCTGGTGTTTGTTGATCCTGCCCTGGGAAACAGGCGATGGCTGTCCACCCTGTCTTGTAGACCTCTATGAAGGATCCTCTCGACCTTCTACGCTCCAAAGAGAAAAGTCCGAGCTCCTTTAACCTTGCCTCATAAGAGTTATTTTCCAATCCAGGCAACATCCTAGTAGATCTCCTCTGCCCCCTCTCCATAGCTTACACATCCTACCTGTAATGAGGTGACCAGAACTGAACACAATACTCTAAGTGTGGCCATTTTGGCCCATGAATCCTGCCTCCCACTTTTCACCCCATTAACCTACAACCCCTGGTACATTTTGAACGGTGGGAGGAATCCGGAGCTCCCCGTCGGGGAAAACCCACGCAGACACGGGGAGAATGTACAAATTCCTCACAGCGTGGGATTCGAACCCCGATCCCGGTTGCTCTAAAGGCGTGGCGCTAACCGCTAAGTCAACCGTGCCACCCCGTAGAAAGCAAAGATATCCAACCAATGTTTCGGGCCCAAGCCTTTCGTATGAGCCAAAAGTGGGTGGGAGCCTGAGTTTAAAAAGGTGGGAAGAGAGGAGGGAAGATGGAAGAGGAGGAGAACAGGCCAAAGGGCAAGAGGTCATAGGTGGATAGGGGTGGGAGGGTAAATGAGGTGGGAAGCGATGGGGGGGGAGAAGGTAGCTCTCCGAGTGCAGAGGGAAGGGGCGTGGGGAGTTGGAGGAAAGAGGAAGAGGGAAAGAGAGGGAGACAGGGGAGGGCCTGTCAGGAACTGGAGGTCGATGTTAATGCCGTCCAGTTGGAGACTGCCCAGATACAATATTAGTTGATACTCTTCCAATTTGCAAGTGACCACAGTTTGGCAGCGCATGAGGACCATAGACAGACACATTGGTGTGGGAATTGAAATGGTTGGCCACTGGGAGATCCCTGCTATTGCAGCGGACAGAGCAAATTATCTCCCAGTAGGCGACCAGGCTCTCCAATGTGGAGTTCTCAAGCACGCTTGTGTATTAAATTTATTAAATTACAATCACAGCCTCTGCAGACATTTTTGTTTAACTGTTTGACTGGCACCCCATCCATCACCCCGTACATTCATGCCCCTCACTGTCAGTGCAGTTGGGGTGCATCTACTGCACTGCCGTTACTCGCCCAGACCTCCCACCCCCCCGCCCCCCCACCACCACCCAGGGTGGGTGCACACAATGAGCTAGAAAATGGCTGGCAGGGTTTATATATGAAGTTGAACAGGAAAGTCTTTAGATGCTGGGGTCAAGTGCCATATGCCAAAGCGCTGGAGAAACTCAGCAGGTCATGCAGCGTCCACGGGAAGCAAAGGGGTAACCGACGTTTCAGGCCTGAGCTCTACGTCATGAGCAAAAAGCAGGCAGGGGCCTGAATAAAGTGGTGGGGGGAGAGAGGAAGGGACAGGGAGAGGAGGGTGCAGGTGAGGGGGGAAGAGGAGAAAAAAACTGAGAAGTGATGGGGGGGAGGGAGTAGAGGGAAGGGGGTGGGGAGCTGGAATAAATGAGGGGAGAGAGGGGAGAGAGAGAGAGGTGGAGGGAAAGAGAGGAGAGGGAAGGAGGACAGATGGAGAGAGGGAGGGAGGACAGGTGGAGAGGGAGGGGGAGAGAGAGAGGAGGGGAGAGAGGGAGGGGAGAGGGGAGAGCGAAGGAGAGAGGGAAAGAGGAGGTAAAACATCTGTGGCTTTTTCAGTTGGCTTGTGGAGAAAGGGATAATGGACATTGAACGACCACCAGCCCTGAGGAGAAGGCCTGAGAGGATTGAGCATCTTTGGAAATGTGGAGAATGAACAAGCATCAGTCCCATCAGTGGAGCATCAGGGGAATCAATAGGATCTCACCGTATTAAGGCCAGAGAGTGGAGGCTGGTGGCTCATTGCTGAAGCAACCACTTGATCAAATCGCTGCGAGCTTTGTGTCTTGATGGATTATCACATTGGACTTTCAGTGTTGAGTTGGCATGCTATTGTGAAAGGTTTAGCATAAACTGCTGTGCTGTCGAGTTGGAGAGACTCAGACAGAATATTTGGTACAAACAGTAGCGATAGGCGAGGAATTTAAACAAAGAGTGTGGGATGTTAGCCTGGGCTGCTGTTTGCAATGAGATGTCCGTGGGTCATTTTGTACTTGGATGATGTGTGATGGGGATGTTTTGTCCAAAAGTCGGCACCTCAGATAATGCAGCGCCAGTTCCCCAAGTGGGAATTGAACCCAGTTCCCTGGGTCAGTGTGCTGAGGGAACCACTGCGAAGACAGGAACAGGGGTGTGAATCAAAATCTCCAGTAAAAATAGGCCGAGAAAAGCTCAGAGGGATTACTAAGAATAAATGCCCCTCTGCTCCTATAACCCATCATGAACTCCTGTTTAGTGACTTTAAATTCTGCCCTGGGAATTCTCTGAGCCTAGACACGCTCCCTGTTCATCATCGTGTGCAGGACGCCTTCTCCTGGGAGACAGCACGAGTTATTTGTGTTTCACTCAATGAACCAAATTGAGAGAGCTGACGCTGATCATGTCATGGCTCATGACATGTGGCCCAACTGCGTTCGAGCCGACAGGCATCTGCTCACAACTTGGCCTCGCCCCCCAATCCCTCCACCCTTTCTCTTTGGCTGTCACTCTTTCCAAACTGCACCTCCCACCCTCTCTCCATTCCCCACCTCTCCCCATTTCCCATCCCCCTACCTCCTCACTCCATCACACCATTCCCCATTCACCGTAACCTCCCTCCCTCCCCGGCCAACTCCCTCCCAAAGCTCAATACCATTTCTAGCTCATCACAATCTCTAGAAACCACGCTGCTCAATTAGTTTGTAACTCACTCCCAATTATCTAATATTCGACTCACAAATTACTTATAAATTAAACTATTCAGAAATATTTATATATTTATACATTTTTATTTTATATTGTAATTTTATGTATATATCTGATTGTGTGTGTGTTCTTGTCTGTATGTGTGAGAGACAGAAAACATGTATATGTGTGTGTGTATGTGTGTGTGTGTGGGGTGTTTGTGTGTGTGTGTGTGTGTGGGGGGGGTGGGGGTGTGTGTATATATGTGTGTGTATGTCCTTGTCTGTGGTGTGAGAAACAGAAAACATGTATGTTTGTGTGTGTGTGTGTGTTGGGGGCATGTGTGCGCGCATGTGTGTGTGTGGGTGGGTATGTGTGTGTGTCTGTGGGTGTGTGTGTGTTTGTGGGTGTGTGTTTGTGAGTGTGTGGGTGTGTGTGTGCGTGCGTATGTGTGTGTATCTGTGGGTGTGTGTGGGTGGGAGTGGGTGTGTGTGGGTGTGTTTGTGGGTGTGTGTGTGTGTGGGTGTGTGGGTGTGTGTGTGTGGGGGTGTGTGTGTGTGTGTGGGTATGTGTGTGTACTGTGGTCCGGAGAAAAGTTGTTTGATCAGATGATATGATACTGTATATCTTCAAATAATAAATTTGAACTTGATGTATCACCCCCACAAACCTCTTGAGTAAATTTCAGCATTGAGTTTGCTCATGTGTAGGTCTCTCCCACTCTCTCTCTCTCTCTCTCTCTCTCTCTCTCTCTCTCTCTCTCTCTCTCTCCCCCTCTCTTTCTCTCTCTCTCTTTCTCCCCCCCTCTCTTTCTCTCTAACATCCCCGTGAACTCCATTAGATTCCGACTTCCAGCTCATGAGTATCTTATTTTATACAGTATATAAGCGCTGAACTCCTTCACCCGTTTCTAGCCAGGTTCCTGCTATTCTAATCCCCCATCGACCCTTGCATTAGAAGCTCTCTCCAGGTATTTGTTACTCTAGCGATAATTCCTCCCAACCCTTGTTTAGATCCCAGACTGCACTTTGGTCCTGCACATCTATTTCATAAAAGTCTTTATGCCCACCCAACCCCTCCCCTGAAGAGAGGGTGGCCCAATGCTTCCTACAGCATCTGCTCATTCTGATGTGATAGATTGACTTTATCGCAAGGCCACGCTGATGCACCTCAATGGATAATTAATGTGCTGCCCCAGCTGGGGGTCGGTCCCAGGGGTCTGAGGGTACGCGGGAGCTGTTGACAGCACTTGCTTGTTGTTGGCAGCAGCTGGTGTTGGTCAGATGATAAACAGCTGGCTACCACAACACTCCAGGAGGCTGTTAACCCCTTCCAGGCCTGCCCGTAGAACCATCGAACGCTACGGCACAGGAAAAGGCCTTTTGGCCCCTCTACTCTCTGCCTGCACCATATTCCTCCTGCCCAAATTTTTCTTCAATGTCCATATTTACCAATTCGGCCAGCAGCCCATTCCATACTGCCACCTCTCTGCGCGAAGAAGTTCCCCCTCAACTTTTCCCCTTTCCCCCTTTGCCCATGTCCTCTGGTTCGTATCTCACCTTCCCTCAGTGGAAAAAGCCTACCTCCATTTACTCTGTCTACCCCCTCATAATTTTAAATACCTGTCAAATCTTCCCTCATTCTTCTGCGCTCCAAGGAATAAAATTTAACCTTTCCTTGTAACACAGTTCTTCAAGTCCCAGCAACATCCTTGTAAATTTCCTCTGCTCTCTTTCAATCTTAGTGAAACCTTTCCTGTAGTTAGGCGGCCATGACTGCACACAATGCTCCAAATCTGGCCTCACCAATGTCTTGTACAACTTCACAATAGCATGCCAACTCAACACTGAAAGTCCAATGTGATAATCCATCAAGACACAAAGCTCGCAGCGATTTGATCAAGTGGTTGCTTCAGCAATGAGCCACCAGCCTCCACACTCTGGCCTTAATACGGTGAGATCCTATTGATTCCCCTGATGCTCCACTGATGGGACTGATGCTTGTTCATTCTCCACATTTCCAAAGATGCTCAATCCTCTCAGGCCTTCTCCTCAGGGCTGGTGGTCGTTCAATGTCCATTATCCCTTTCTCCACAAGCCAACTGAAAAAGCCACAGATGTTTTACCTCCTCTTTCCCTTTCTCTTCAAGGTACTAAGGCAACAAAGGGTCCATGAGGGGAGTTCCTTGCTCCCACACATGAGGGCCTGAGGAGGGTCCTTCCTCACACACAGGGGCCACAATGAAGTTCTCACACTTAGGGTCCACAAGGGAGGGGGCCATCCCTCATATGTAGAGGGCATGAGGAAGGTCCCTCCCTCACACACAGCATCCATGATGAAGCCTTCCTCCCTCATAGACCCATGGTCGACATCTCCAGTCCAATTTACAGCATCAGGAGTCTTCACACTCTCCATTTTTCTGCTGCTATCGACTGATACATGCTCCTGGTATTTCTTCCACTCCATGTGATTTTTTTTATTGTAATAAAGAAATTTTTTTTAAACAACTATACTTTATTAGCTACAATGTTCATTTCATCATGGAGGCATCCATTTTGAATCTACTTCCAGCTGCAACAAACTCATCTCTGACTCTCTCTAGTGGTCAGGATTATCACCAGTACTCTATTATTGTATCTCCCTCACACACACAGGGACCATGATGAAGCCTCCCCCCCTCACACACAGGGGCCACAAGGAGGGTCCCTCCCTCACACACAAAGCCCACGATGAAGCCCCCCACCACCAGGGAAGACCAATCTCCCTCTCCATAACAAAGAAAGAAGCAGACCATTCAGCCCTTCTGGCCATAAACATGACGGATGGGTAGAAGGAATAGGATGTCCTACACTTTCCTCTATTTATTATGTTTTTAATTTTCCCTACATTACAACTGATCTTCAGGGAGCACACTACCAAATGTAAAGCTCCTTCTCGTGTTCTGGAAGGTGCTAGGGAAATGCAAGCCTTCTCGCTTTGGTGCACCGTCCACCTCAGCCGCGACTCCGACGTGATGTGACGCACACCCCCTCCCCCCTTGTCTCTGTTTCTGTCAGGAGCGGAGTGGAGCACAATGCCGAATCAAACAGCCAAGATCGCTGAGGCCAGGCTGGCGGTGGAGCAGCTGAAGCTGGAGGTTCATATCGACAGGATGCAGGTGAGGGGAGCTCAGGTGGGAGATGTCTTCTTCCGTGGGACCCCGCCATCCATTCTCCAGTCCCCTACCCAGGCCAAGTTGCCCTCACGTCACATCGGCGCCTCTGAGGCTGTAAAGAGGGCTTCACTGGAGAAACTCAGTTGGACAAACAATGTACTTTATATAGCAAAGATCTTCTTCTTTGGCTTGGCTTCGCGGACGAAGATTTATGGAGGGGGTAAAAAGTCCACGTCAGCTGCAGGCTCGTTTGTGGCTGACAAGTCCGATGCGGGAAAGATAAAGATACATCATCGACGTTTCGGGCTCGTGTTTTTACTTTAACCGTGATGTCCACAGACTTCACTCCCGCTGTCAAGATTCCCAGTTTAAGCTCTCCGGAACTCGTCTCTCCACCACCACCAGTCCCACAACCCTTCAATTCCAGTGGTGGTCTCTTGCCAACCAGGAGGTCCATTCCATCGCTGCCACTGTGGTTTGTGTGAAGTTAGTATGGTGCCAGCAACCAAGTTCAAATCCAGCACTGTCTGTAAAGATTCTGTACACTCTCCCTGTGACCTGCCCAGGTTTTCCCCAGGTGCTCCAGTTTTCACAAGGTCCCAAAATCAAGGAACAGAAGTAGGCCATTGGGCCCATTGAGTCTACTCCGCCATGCCAACATGAGCTAAACCATTCTCACCTCTAGTTCCAATTTCTGGCCTTTTCCCCATATCCCTCGACACCCTGACTAATTAGATACCTATCGATTTCCTCCTTAAAATCCTCCAGTGATCGCACCTCCTCAGCTGTATGTGGCAATGAACTCCACAAATCCACGACTCTCTGGCTAAAGAAATATCTCCTCATCTTTGTTTTAAATGCCTACCCTCTAATCCAGTGGTTCTCAATCTTTCTCTTTCCACTCCCATCCCTCTTTAAATATTCCCTATGCCACTGGTGGTCTGTGATTAGTAAAGGATTGCTTAAGGTGGGATATGAGTGGAAAGAAAAAGTTTGAAGCCCACTGTTTTAATCGTCCTTCATGGACTCGTTATGTGCAGGGTTTCAGAACTCCAAAGGAAAAGGGCCAATGACCATTGTTCTCAGGCAAAACTTTTCAGTAAAAATTGAGTCTAGTCCCTTCCCACTCACGTCCCACCTTAAGCAATCTCTTACCAATCACTGAGCACCGATGGCTTAGAGATTGCTTAAAGTGGGATGTGAGTGGAAAGAAAAAAGTTGAGAACCACTGCTCTAATTCTAAGGCTCTGCCCTCTTGTCCTGGATTCACCCAACAGGTGAAACATCTTATTCACATCTATTCTGTCCAATCATTCCAAATGTTTCTATGTGATCCCCTCTCATTCTTCAACTACAATGAATACTGTACAAGAGCAGATAAACGCTTCTCATAAATCTCTGAACTCTCTCCCATGCCAGTACATCCCTTCTAAGACAAGGGGCCCAAAACTGCACACAGTACTCCAAACAAGGTCTCACCAGTGCCCCATCTTTACTCTTTGCACATTATTCCTATTGAGATGGATGCCAACATAGCATTCGCTTTCTTTACTGCTGATCCAAAGGTGGTTTTCTCCAACCCTCCTAAAACGTACAGGGTTTTAGGTTAATTCAGTGTGACCGGGGAGTGCTGTGGTCATGGGCTGGAAGGGCTTTCTACTGTGTTGTGATTAAACTGAAAAAAAATATAGAAACAATGTCATCTCCATCTCCCCATATCCCTTAATTCCCCAACTATGTAGAAATCTATCCAACTTTGTCTTAAATATATTTGCTGAGGTCGCCTCCACTGCTTCAATGGGCTGTAGCTGTCGAGCACAGCAGTGGGGTCGCCAGGGTATTAGGCCCCTGTCAAATCTTCCCACCACTTCTCCTGATCACAGGGCTGAGGAATGTGTATCTAACTGGGAACCACATCCTTGCATCTATTTTTATTTCAAAACACAGCATCTGCTATATTTTTGCTTTATCAGCCCTGCATTTGCAGGACTTTAGGATGTTAGAAACACACAGAAATGCTTGAAGGACTCCGCCAGTCTTCACAGGAGGTGAAGGTATACGTTTCGGGCCTGAGCCCTTGCTCAAGCAATAAGCAAAGAACAACCATCTGAAATCCCGACAATCCAGTCGCCCTCCCATCCAAGCTCCCGATGCCCCAGCTGCCCATCCATCTGACGTCCCAAGAGCCCGACCACAAACCTTTGCCCCCGGCCAACTGCCCATCTGAGCTCCCAATGCCCTAAATGTGGGCTTACCACCCAGTCCTGGTTGCCCGCCCATCGAGCTCCCTATAGGCCTTGAACGACGCAGGTACTTACCGTGTATGGCCTATGTAAAAGTTGACCCCCCTCCCCCTTCCCCCCAAATTTGATCCGAGAAATTGGTTTGAAAAATTCGACGGTTACTCAAATATATACGGTATATATATTAAGATCATGCTTCTCTGGTGTATATCAGTTGTTGACCCTTCTTCTCTTGCCCCATTCAGGTCTCCAAAGCAGCAGCTGAGCTTCTGGCTTACTGCGAGGAACACGCCAAAGAGGACCCGCTGGTCACTCCCGTCCCCAGCTCCAACAATCCTTTCCGGGACAAGAGCATGTGTGCCATCCTGTGAGGGCAACTGGCCCTCTTCCCCCCTTCCGCCCCCCTCCACACCACCTTCCCCTCTTCCCTTATGACCTTGCAGCGCCAGAGCCACCTTTGTGAAGTTGGCCACCGGCAGAAGAGTAATGCACGTTGATGTGATTGGCGGGTGACAAAAGCCTGCCCTGTCGCTCACGGTTAGCAAATTATACATTGGATTAGTTGATCTACTTTAGAGGCTCACTAGTCTGCCTGGGAATGAAAATGGAGAGGCCTCCAAACCTCCAGGCTCAGTAGAATGGGAAAAATGTCAGCTCTGAAGATAACATGCTGGGGAGGAGTTCACGATCAATTCTTGTCTCCTTCAACAGATCAACAGCTGCCACTGTGTTAACTGTTTACCATTCTGGGTTAGTCAATTCTCCGGAGCGCAAATAAAGCTCGGAAAAACATAACCAGCGAGTGGATCCCCAATATAAGCCTACCTCTTGTTTATCCCTGTGGTTGGAGATGGGATGGGTGGGGTTTCGGCTTAAGTGACAGCTGCTGGATCCAATCAGGATTGCTTTTCGGCTAAGAGGGCGGGGGTCAGTGAGGCGCTCTGGCGAGGACCTTTAGAACAATGGGTAACTTGTGGTCATGTGGCGGGGTAGCAGTCCAGGACCCCAATTGCTACGGACTGGAGACGAGGTTAACCTGGACACTTCTGGATTAACTGTGGGTGGTTGACCTGAATTTCTATTATTTATTTTTTAGATACGCAGCATGGTAACAGCCCATTTCAGCCCACCAGCCCATGCCTTCCAGTTTACATCTAATTAACCTATGCGCCCCAGTATGTTTTGAATGGTGGGGGGAAAGGGCGACTGGGACCCACACAGATACAGAGAGAATGTACAAACCCATTACAGACAACGCGGGATTCGAACCCCAGTCCCGATCGTTGGCATTAACCGCTACGCCAACCATGATGCACCGCACACACCCCCCCACCCTCTAACTCCTTCACGTCTTCAATAAATTCCGTATGCTGGATCAAATGAGTTAATCTGGGCAGCACAGTTAGCGCAACGCTGTTACTGTGCCAACGTCCCGGGTTCGAATCCCGTGAAATCTGCAAGGAATTTTTACGTTCTCCCCGTGTCTGCGTGGGCTTTCCCCGGGGTGCTCTGGTTTCCTCCCACCCTCCAAAAATGTACCGGAGGAACACAGGTTAACTGGGTGTAATTTGGGCGGCACAGGCTCGTGGGCCTGTTACTGAGCTGTCCGTCTAAATTCAAAACAAAATACATGTAAAACCTTGATTTCTTAAATTGGAGACAGAACCTCCAATAAGGCTCTACGTCTGCAATAGTCTGGACGACCCACCTTGTACACAAAGTGGAATTCTGTTCCCTCCCAACAATGAACCCAGGGATATTTCGAGGAGCCCCCACAATGCTTTTCTCCAAACTCCAACCATCCTCCAGGCCGGTAACCGTTTCTTTGACCTAAAGAAATGTTGTCCTCGCCAACAAGGGGCCCACTCGAGGTGCGAATTGATCAAACCAGGGTTCATGGGTATCATTTCTGATGTCAATTTTTTTCCTGAAACACTATGAATAAAGTTGTCTCAACTAGACAGTCCACAGTAACAGATCTACGTGCAGTTTCGCACTTTCATGGTTGTGTTTCATTGCTTTGAACTTGAATAGTGATGGCCCAATCAACTCACCCTATGGCTGAGGCCAAGTCAAACCACACAGAAATGCTGGAGGAACCCAGCTGGTCTTGCAGTGCCCATAGGAGGTAAAGATCTATCACCGACGTTTGGGGCCTGAGCCTTTCCTCAAAGTATAAGTAAAGAACAGGAAGGCATCAGAAAAAAAGACTGGAGGGAGAAAGTTGGAGGAATGGGGGGGTAACACGGTTAGAGTAGCAGTTAGCGCAATGCCTTTCTAGCGTCAGCGATCGGGACCAGGGTTCAAATCCTGCGCTGTTTGTACCTTCTTGTGGGTTTCCTCCGGGGGGGGGTGTCCGGTTTCCTCCCACCATTCAAAAATGCACAGGGGGATATAGGTTAACCGGGTACAATTGGGCAGCATGTTCTCGTGGGCCAAAAGGGCCTGTTTCCGTGCTGGATGCCTAATTTTTTTAAATGGTGTTAAGTGGATGTGATAAGAGGAATTAATTTTGGCTCTGTGAAAGGGGATGGGGTGAAATGGGAAGGGAGAGGGAGAGAGAGAGAGAGCGCTGGAGAAAAGTAGACAGGGGATGGAAGATGGAGAGGGGGAAGGTTTAAATGGAATCTGGAGAAGTCGATGTTAATGCCATCCAGTTGAAAGGGCTCCCAGACCAAAGATAAAGTATTGTTCCTCCAATTTGCAGGTGGTCTCAATCTGGCAGTGCGAGACCATGGACAGACATATTGGCATGGGAATAGGGCCATTTAGCCCATTAATGCTGGGCTCCCTATTTGGTCGTATGGGTACCCCGCATGTCCCCTCATCCCATAACTTAGCTGGCTTGATATCTAACATCGAGCACCTTACTCCTCTCAAACCTGTCATTTGTTGAATGCCAATGGACCTTCTATCCATCATTAACCCCATGATTGAAAAGATTCTGGGGCATAGGCCTTGTTGACATTTATTGCCCGTGCCCCAATTGGCCTTTGAAAACTCGTTGAACCTGGGCACATAAGAACACAGGACGTGGAACAGAGCAACACAGGAATAGGCCCGACTTGGCTGTGTCGAACATGATCTCCAATGAAACAGGCTTTGCTGCTTGTACGTGATCAAGCTCCTGTACATTCATGTGTACGATTATATCTGCTTCCACCACTACCCCAGGCAGCCCGTTCCAGACTCCCGCCACTCTCTGTGGAAAAATATAACTGGCTCCACACATCTTTAACTTTCCTACCCAGCGCTCATCTCTCGTTGGTGAATTGTTTACCCTGAGAGAAAGATTCTGACTTCATCGATGTCTTTCATAATCTTATAAATTCCCATCAACCTTCAAAGCTCCAAATGAAACAACCCAAGATGGTCCAAGGGTAAAGCACAAACATCTTGCAAATACCGTGTAAACATGACGCTGGATAAACTCAGCAAGTCAGAAAGACGAAGATACAGAACCGATGTTTTGGGCTTGAGTCCTTCCTCGAGGTGTGGACAAAATGTAGGCAGGTGCCTGAACAAAATAATGGGAGCAGTAGAGTGTTGTCCCAAAGGCAGGAGATAATAGGTGGATCAGGGAGGGAGGGCACAGCAGTGAGCAGTGGGTGGGGGGGATGGCTCTGTGAATACACTCTATTCATCTATGAATAGAGTCATCCTTCCTCCCCTGTTTGCTGCTGTTCCCTCCCTCTCTGATCTACCAATCACTTCCTGCTTTTGGGACGGTGGTCCCAGTCCTCCCCTCACCCCCCCCCCCCCCTATTTTGATCAGGCACCTGCCTACATTTTGTCCACACATTGATGAAGGGCTCAAGCCCGAAACATTAGTTATGTATCTTTATCTTTGCGATATAAAGGACAGGTGCTCCTCAACTTACGATGCGGTTACGTTCTGGAAATCCCTCCGTAAGTCGAAACAAATCGCAAGTTGGAAAGAATTATGCACAAACCCATTTTTATAAATAAATGTTGAATACCTTTATTCCACACTGAAAAAACACCCCATTAACATACACAGCTGAAAGCTCACTGGGCATGAAGAATGAAGCATTGAACCAAAATTAATTGCCAGATGGCGACAGGGTCATCAGTTTCACTCGCTCGCGTGATCGCCTCAGGGACTGTGAGTGTGGCTGAGTCACGAAACCCTCACGCCATCACCCAGCATCACGAGAGAGGATAGCATCCTGCATATCGCCAGTGCGGGAACGGATCGGAATTCAAAATTGAACGTATGGATTCTAATCATCGTAACTTCGAAAGACCGTGAAGTCGGACCATCGTAAGTGGGGGGGGGGGGGGGGGAAGCACCTGTACACTATTTGACCTGCTGAGTTTATACAGCATTGTGCTTTCACCAAGATTGATCACTGTCTTCTCAAAGCTCATCCCCTTCAATCTGGGCAGCAGCCTGGTAAATCCCTTTGCAGTAACGGAATGATGAAATCTGCACATCTTTGCTCTTTAGATAAGTTAACCTGCTCTTGCTGTTCACGAGTCTGCTGTAGAATGAAACTGCCGATAGAATCTTTCAGGGGAATTTTTTCCAGCAGGGCTGCTGGGTGGAGAAACCCAGAATTCAGACACAGAGATGAGGAAGGATTATCAATGTATTTCCAGGCCAGGATGCTGCGTTTCTGGGAGGGGGGCCCAAAGCCAGTGGTCTTGCCACAACCTTACTGCCCTCATACTCCTTGCTCAGGGATGCCCCACATTTGGATCACTAGTTGGAGACACCCAACATCTGGATCACTGGTCAGGGATGTCCAACTCCTGGATCACTGGTCGGGGATGTCCAACATCTGGATCACTGGTCGGCGATGATCAATAACACAATATCACAAGGTATAAGAGCAGACGTAGGCCAATCGGCCCACCGGGTCTGCTCTGCCCTTTAATCATGAGCTGATCCTTATAACAGCCCCCTTCCCTGGCCTTCTCCCCATAACCCTTGATGCCCCGACTAATCAAATACCTGTCAATTTCAATTTTAAATACACCTAATGACCTCGCTTCCACAGTCACCTGTGGCAACAAGTTTCACAGACTCATGACCCTTGGGCTAAAGAAATGTTTTTCCGCACCTGTTTTAAATTGTCGTCCTTTTATCCAGAAATTGTGACCTCCTGTCCTAGACTCTCCTACTATGGGAATATCTGGCTCTCTGGAGAGGGTTGCCCAAAATCTGGATCACTGCTCAGGGGTGCCACCACATCTTGCTCACTGGTCAGGATGTCCAACATTTGGATCACTGATAAGGGTTTCCCAACACCTGGCTCCATGCTTGAGGATGTCCATCATCTGGATCACTGGTGGGGATGCCCAACAATCTGGATCAGTGGTTGAGAATGCCCATCATCTGGATCATTGGTCAGAGGGGAACATCTGGATCCCCTCTCAGAGTCACCCACAATCTGGCTCATTGGTCAGAGATGTCCCCACATATGACTCATTGGTGGCAACATCCAACATCTGGATCTCTGGTTGGAGTTGTCCAACAGCTGGATCCTTGGTGGGGATGCCTAAAAATTTGTATCACTGATCAGAGATGTCCAACATCTGACTCACTGGTTGGGACATCCAACATCTGGATCACTGACCAGGGGGTGCCCAACATCTGACTCACTTGTCGGGGTGACCAACATCTGGATCACTGGTTGGGGTGACCAACATCTGGATCACTGGTTGGGGGGACCAACATCTGGATCACTGGTTGGGGGGGGTGTCCAACATCTGGATCACTGATTGAGGTGTCCAACCTCTGGATCTCTGGTTGAGGGGGGGTGACCAGCATCTGGATCACTGGTTGGTGATGCTCAATGTCAGCTTCACTGGTCAGGGGTGTCCAACATCTGGGTCTCCAGTTACCTGATGTCCTATCACCTTCCTAGATCTTCAATTTAAAAAAATATCTTGCAGCTGATGTGGACACAGTCCTGTAGTGAGGATCCAATGACACCTGATGATTGACTTTACAAACTTCCCCCATCATCCCCCTCCAATCTACCTGCATGTTTGAGTTTACAGCACCGTCTACTGATAATCCAAAGCATCTTCAAACCGAGAACCAGACTGCACCATTGTTGTTGACACATTTGGGAAATTACAAAGGGAATGGAGGCAGAGGTAGGCCATTTAGCCCCTCCATACCTCTGCTAGTCAGTGAGGTCATGACTAGAATTCATGACACGTTTGGTCCCAGTCCTCGGTGATGGCATCTTCACGCTTCAGAAACCTGTTCCTACCCTCCCATGCCTCATACTGTAAAGACTCGTATGATAGTTGAATTTTTGGACCAATTAACTTATTTCGATTGACTCTCCCTCTCTTTCTCTCCCTCCAACTTTGGGAGCAAAGCCTCTTTTTCTCTCCTCTCTGCCTGCAAAGATCACACGCCCTTCCAGACAGTAAATGCTCTTTTTCAGACAAAGTTGCCACTGCCTGTTGTTACATTTGTTGCTTTTTGCAAAGGACCGTCCATCATGAGTCTTGCAAAAGCTCCTGGAAAAATTCTGTTTTAAAGTGTTTGGGTGTGACCTGCTCTAACAAACCTTTCCCAATTTATCTCCCAAACACCTCTATATATTCTGAGTAAAGGAGACAGGGGAGGAAAATTAGGGTGGTTGGTGGTTGATATGGAATCAGTGGAAGGTAAGATCTGCTTCCACACAGAACGATTTGACGATACTCGGGCCAGTCCAAAGATTGGAACCCAGCTGTGGAACCCGCTCTGGCCACAGGAGGGCAGAAAGCAACTGAACATTCATTGATCATCCAGAGGAAAGTGTCCAAGACGGATGATTTAAATCCACCGACTGCTGGAAACAGACCCTCCGCGCCCCCCCCCCCCTGCCTCTCCCTGCCCCCAGCATACTTCGAGCACCTACTGGGGTAACACCCTCTCGGCAACTCCACTGCAGCAATCAGCGATCCTTGGAATCACGAACAAGTCTCGCCGGCCACTACACTTCAGTAGGAGTTTGAGGAGATTCAGTGCGACACCAGAGACTCCAGTTTCCTCCCACCCTTCAGAATATACCAGGGGTTCGTCAGTCAATTGGGTGTAATAGGGCAGCACGGGCTGGTGGGCCGGCCTGTTACCGTGCTGTAGGTCTAAATTTTAAAAATTAAAAAAATGAATCTAACTACCCGGAAGCACAGAGGACTTTAAGCAGTTACTGGGCCTTCCATGTAGCCCACAAAGGTGCATGTGAGCAGCTCGGTTGGTCAGTGCAACGCCTTTACAGCGATCGGGATTGGGACCGGACATGGGTTCAAATCCCGCACTGCCCGTCAGGAGTTTTTACGTCCTAACTGTGTCCGCGTGGGCTTCCTCCGGGAGCTTCGGTTTCCTCCCACGCTTCTGAAACGTGCCGGGGTGCAGACTAATAGGGTGTAAATATGGGTCCGAGTTGTGGCAGAGCTGTATGTCTGAAGTTTTTTTAAAAATTCACGAGCCACCCTGACTTGGAAATCATTGTTCCACTGTTGTCACTGAGTCTTTTAAAATCATTTTTGTTGAGTTTTATCAGAAAAACAAATATAAAAGCAGTAAATCAATTGCAATGAAACCTTTGCAGATTTACAAATAATAACATATGTTATTATAGACTATTTCCGTTAAGAGGAGGAAAGATTAAAACAAGAGGACATGAGTTAAGAATTAAGGGGCAGAGGTTTAGAGGTAACATGAGGGGGAACTTCTTGACTCAGAGAGTGGTAGCCGTGTGGAATGATCTTCCGGGAGAAATAGTGGCGGCGGAGTCAATTGTATTATTTAAGAAAAGGTTGGACAGGTCTATGGATGAGAAGAAGATGGAGGGTTATGGGCATTGTGCAGGGAGGTGGGACTAGAGAGGGGTGTTTGGTTCGGTGCGGACTAGAAGGGCCTAATGGCCTGTTTCCGTGCTGTAAATTGTTATGTTGGAGTAACAATACAACTTAATTCTAAATCCAATAAATGATAATACATACAATATTGAAAGAGATAAGTAAGTAAAAATGAAAATAAAAAATAAAAAATATTGAAACCCACAGCGAACAAGGTAGAAATTCATATGGTGTGTCGTGTTAAATCTGTACAAGCGGCCTCAAGGGATCCAGTCAACACGCCCAGTGACATCCATCGTCGTTCCGAATTAGTTCAATGATGGAAGTATAAATGGGTCCCGAGTCTTATCAAAAGCAATCTTGATTTTCATGACATCATGCCTAATTTTCTCCAGATTTAAAAAGGACGTAATATCTAATAGTGTTTCCATTTCCACAGAAATATTCTCGCTAATAATTGATTAGAAGATAAAAATAATATTTACATCTTTAGGAAAACCAAATCAGACATAGGGTTGAAAAAGTTCTAAAAATGTCAGTCCAATATATTTTCAAGTTAGGGCAAGTCCAAAGCCTTTGTAACGAAGGGGCTTCGAACATTTTCCATTTGTCACAAAGTGAACTAGTATCAGGATCAAAACTGAGCAAGTTTGACTTGGGAGAAATGGACACAATGCAGTCCTTTGAATTGAATAAGACTCTGCCCAGTACACATTGATGAAGCGCAAGTCAGGCCCTAATTCTTCCTCTGAGAAGGAGATGTTCAGATCGTTCACCCATTCAGTTTTAATTCCACCTCAAGAAATTGCTTTCATATTCAATCGATCATAATATAAACCAGATATCATGCCTTTATGAGTGAATTGTAACTCAAAAGAGTTCATTGATAAAATTTGGGTCAGGAAGAGTAGGAAATGTTAAAAGCTTAGTGTTACAGGCCCAGAGGACCCCAAAACCCAGCAGCAATAGATATTCACCAAGACAAAGGGTTACTTATACAAAGGTTGCTTTTAATTATCTTTAAACATGAAAATAGAATCAAACTTTAACTTATCTCTATTAACTTAACTAACCTAACCTAACCCCCTTCTAATTCTAAGCTCACGTGTATGTAATGTGTGTGTGTAAGTTCAGAAAAGTTCTTTGGTTCACAGTCTCACTTCTCATTCCTCCAAGTTCACTGGTTGCAGGCAATTCTTATACTGTGCACAGAATTTAGCATTTATGAAGTTCACCAGGCTTTGGTGCTTGAAAGGTAAATGGTTACTGCTCAGGAAGGTTCTTGATGGTTTTCAGAGAGAGATTTGTTGTTCCAGGACATCCACAACTGATTTACTTCCATCAGCCACTTCAGTGTCTTGCAGATGAAACTTGCCCCCTTCAGGGTTCTCCAGATGATAACCTCTTTCTTTCAGGTCACCACAGAATTTCTTTTTGTTTCACTTATTCCAAGTGAAACATTAGACAGCCATTCCTCTCCTCTTGCATGAACCGCAAGCCCTTTGACTGGGCTGTCTTTCAAATGGGCTGTTCTCAAGCTTGCCAGCTTGTCCTGTTCCAGTCCCAGCTACTGTTACTGGCTGTAACACTATAGAAGTGATCTGTGTGTGTGTGTGTGTGTGTGTGTGTGTGTGTGTGTGTGTGTGTGTGTGTGTGTGTGTGTGTGTGTGTGTGTGTGTGTGTGTGTGTGTGTGTGTGTGTGTCTCTGAGAGAAAAGTCTGTTTGACTCTCTCTGCTTGCAAAACCACATGACCCTCTTAGAACAGCAATTTCTCTTCCAGACAGAAGGAGGCTCCAGTGAGCTCTTTCATCTGTTGCCTTTTTGTAAACAACAATCCATTAGTGAAGTCTCTCAGGCACTCTCCAAAGCTCTTGCAAAGGCTGCATGGCCGATATGTCTAGCATTAGCAGAGCTCCAGTATTTCAAATAAGATCTGTTTTAAAGTGTTTGTAAGTGACCTACACTAACAAACCTGCCCCAATTTATCTCCCAAAAACATATCTATATACTCTGTCACATTAGAGCCAACAAAATGTCGAATTTGATAGTATCTGAAATAATGTCTATTTGATCAGTTAAATACCATCCCCAATTGTTGAAGAGATATAAAAATGTTGTTGTATAAAAAGATCTTTAAAACTATTAATACCAGAAAAACAAAATCCATTCTCGAAAACCGGGATCGAAAAGAGCTGGTTGAAATAAATCATTAGATAATTATAGGACGTAACTATAAACCCCATAAGTCTGAAAAATTTTCTGAATTGATTCCAGATCTTCAATCTATGTGTCATTATTAAGTTCTTTGTCAATTTTTGAGTAGAGAGAGACGAAGATGACCCCAATACCCATAGGGAGGTTCTTCTGAGGGACTTTGACTCCATCTCAATCCAATTAGGGTATTCATCTATCTTTTCACAATGCAACAAAAGTAACATATTTCTTGTGTTTATTGCCCAGTAATAAAAATGGAAATTAAGTCGGGCTAATAACCATGTAACCGTTTACGGCGCGGAAACAGGCCATGTCGGCCCTTCGAGTCCGCACCGGTTCACTAGAACAACTCCACGAGCTCAACCCTCCTGCTCTCCGCCCACAACCCTCCAACCCCCTCACCTCCATGTACACATCCAACCTTCTCTTAAATGACAGAAGGGAACAAATTGATAAGACACATCTCCCAGATGGTACAACTGCTACCGATCAATCCAAAATAAAAAAATATTTTTAAAGATTTCTATAATAATTTGTATACCCTCTGAATTTAATAAAGCACAATTTAATGAATAAATGTTTTAGACCATTTAAATATACAGGTAATTTCTCTGGAAAATAAAGAACGTCTAGAGCAGTGGTTCTCAACCATTTTCTTTCCACTCACAGACCACTTTAAGTAATCCCTACGCCGTCGGTGCTCTGTGATTAGTAAGGGGTTGCTTAAGGTGGGATGTGGGTGGAAAGACAGAGGTGTGAAAACCACTGTTTTAATCGTCCCTCATGGACTCGTTATGTGCACGGTTTCCGAACTCCAAAGGAAATGGGCCAATGACCATTTTTCTCAAGCAAAATATTTCAGTAACAATTGGGTTTAGAGCAAAGATTCTCAACTTTCTCTTTCCACTCACAGACCACTCCCAGACTGAGGAGCAGCTTCTTCCCGCGGGCAGTGAGAATGCTGAACGACTGATGAACTGCTCACACTCACCCTCTGAGAATCTACTATTATTTAATATTTATTTATTTTCAGATATGTACTGCATATAAATCACTTGTAAATATGTGTGCTTTGTCTATATTCAGTGGTGTTTGCTTGTTTTTACACTGTAGACTGAAGAAGGCTGTTTCGTCCAGTTGTACTTTACACTTGTATGATAATAATAAACTTGAACTTGAATGGGATTGACACAGGTTAAGTGGTCCGGAGTTGTCTCTAAAGAGCACGAGGCAACACGGCAATCACAGTAAAATCCCCGCTATCCGTAATCTATGCAAGCGGCAGCTTCAAGCAAAAAGAAATTGTGGAAAATAATCGGGTTTAAAATACAAACGTTTAAAATTGACGGTCCCCTAGCAGTCAGTTCACCAATCCATGCGGCACACGTGTCCTACAGAGATTGGTAGATTCCGGATAAGCGAGATTTCTGGCTGCTTGAGGCAGTGGAGAACTATTGGCAAGGCACGCTAATTTTAACCCTTTGGACTCTGAGTCTCTGTTTCCAGGGACTATCAATATGCTCATAGACGCTGTGTCCCCATTTTCAGGGACTATAAAGCAACCAACAAATTCTCGTATTTGGTATCCTCCAATCCTCATAGATACTGACCACCGGAGGGGGGGGGAGTTTACTGTATGTGATTTAATCTTATTTTTTAAGTATTAATTCCTAAGCCTGAATATTGCTGGCACGCTTGGCACCACTGCCTCGCTGGTAAACTCTTGAGAAAGAGGAGTTTTGCTTCCTCTTGAACATCCATGGCCTGCCACTTGGTACAAACACACTAAGGTTGACCTTCACCCTACCTAACAAACAGTGGCACTGTCCAGGTACATAATGATTAACTGTTATCGTGCCAAACCAACCTCACTCTGTGCAAACACTAATGCTGCTTGAATAGAGTGTGACCTGACGCAGATACGCTGGTGATAACATAAGAAACAGAAGTGGGAGTCGGCCATCCGGCCCGTCGAGCCCTGCTCCACCTGTCAATGAGATCAGGGCTGATCTGATGATCGGCTCATCCTCACCCACCTGCCTTTTCCCCATGTCCCGCAATTCCCATACTTTGTAAAAAAGTCTATCCAACCTTGCCCAAAGTGTATTTACTGAGCTCGTCTCTATGGAATTCACTGCCCTCTGGGAAAAGCAGTTCCTCCTCATCTCCGTCCTAAATCTGAATCTTGAGGCTACGTCCCCGAATTCTAGTCTCCCCCTCCCATGGGAACAACTTATCTCCTTTCTATGCCTTCCATAATGTTATACATTTCTATAAAATCCCCTCTCAATCTTCTAAATTCCAGCGAGTAGAGCCCCAGTCTCCTCACAGGCTAACACCCTCACCTCTCTGGAATCAACGTGGTGAACCTCCTCTGGATAACTTCCATAGCCAAGTAAAGTTTCAAGATTCAAGATTCAATTTTATTGTCATATCGATAAAACATTGCCATATGACGTGAAATTCCTTTTGCCGGCTGCAAGGCAGGCAGATTCACCACGGGCAGGAATTGCCTGAAGCGCCTCTTACAGTCAGAGAGAGAGAGAGAGAAGCATAAAAGAGTCCCTCCCAGAGTCACCGAGTGTCCTTGGTTTGTCTCCAGCACTCCCACAGCCCCCATGAGCTACACAAGGTCTAGTCCAAAACACTGGCAGCTCGAGCTCCAGTTCCGAGCCTCCGACATGGTCGGGGGGCCCCCCTCAGCGCCTCGGAGCCTCCTCACATCCCGGTTCCGTTACCTGGTGCCCCTCAGCCAGTTCGAGCCGGTCTCCAGCCATCCGCTATACTTTTCGATCAGATGACAATAAACTTGACTTGGGAACTGCAGAATAACACTTGCTCTACTGCAATCAAGTGACTGTACTCTGCTCAATAACAGCGGGTCTGCACAGTTAGGCAAATTATTTAATGGAGACACAAAAGGCTGCATTTACTAGTTCTGGAGGGACTCAGTAGGTCAGGATCTCAATGCAGGTTCTCAGCCTAACCATCCTGGTATCTCCACACTGCTCGCATTCAAGAGATGTTGTTTAGTGTCAGTTGCAGGCCGTTCCATGCTGCCCGAGTTGCTTGCATTTGGTTTCTATCCTCTTCAGCTGCTCCCCCTCGAGTCCGGCACCTACGGGGGTTGGTAGATGCTGGATAAGTGAGTTTTCTAGTTGCTTGAGACTGTGTGTTATGTGAACTAATGGCGAGAAGCGCCAATTTTAAATCTGCATTTTTAAAACATTTATTTTCCACTTTGTTTTGCCGCTTGCTTTAATTCTGGATAACAGAGATTTTTCTGTATCTATTGAAATATCTTTTGAATGCAAGATTCCTTTATTGTCATGTAATAAAAGAGATGTAATATTACACACCTATGACTTTAATCTGCCATACAGCAGATTAAGATTCGCCATCAGCAGGAATTGGCCGGCGCCCCTCACAGAAACAGAAGCAAAAGAGAGTTCCCCCCCACCCCCTCAGATTCCCTGAGGGTCCGTGTATGATGTTATTGTACCCATTTCTGGCAGCTCCTTCCAGATATCAACCACTCTCTGTGGAAACGTTGGGCCTCAGGTTCCCCCCTCACCTTAAATCTATGCTATCCAAGTTCGAGGGTCGTTAGCGTTTGAATGGAAGAGAAATGTCTCTGTTGGAGCGCTGAAGGAAGAGGACAAAGCTGACAGAGAGAGTCGGTGCTGTTGAAGGGAGAGGGCAAGAGCAGGCATGTGCCAAGGTGTGAGTGGAAGAGAAGCATGCCATGGATGGCTTGACCATGAGATCAGGGCTGATCTGATCATGGCCAGACAGTGCCGGGATCGAACCCTGGTCGCTGGCGCTGTAACTGCTACGCCAACCAAGCCACCCAATAACTTGAACTTTGACAATTCGCTTGAACTTAACCACATTTCTTTCTCCAAAGGTGTTGTCTGGAACTACGGGTGTACCCAACATTTTCCATTTAAATCAGATTTCCCACATCC